>NC_066886.1:18401026-18571026 GCF_022985175.1 Labeo rohita | reverse complement strand
TTAAACTGCATTTTGGAAGTTCAATCTCAGGGGCACCATTGAAGTCCACTATATGGAGAAAATTCCTAAAATGTTTTCCTCAAAAAAAACATAATTTCTTTAAGACTGAAGAAAGAAAGACATGGACATCTTGGATGACAAGGGGGTGAGTACATTATCTGTACATTTTTGTTCTGGAAGTGAACTAATCCTTTAAGCTTACTAATATTTAAAATATTACTGTGGGTTTCAATAGGTAATAGAAGGATCTTAGTAAACATCTAAGATTTGAATACTTTTTATGCTTTTTAAATGTGTTTTTTTTTTTTTTTTGGTTGTGGGACATGCAGTTTTGAATCAATTCTGTAGAATGGCATATTCAGTATATTCTTAGTCTATTTATTTGCAGTCTTCATTAAAAGTGACTCATTTGTTGATATTTTGTTTTGCACTGAGTCTTGAGTTTATTAGCAGCTGTAGAGGAAAGATGTTTGAAGAATGAATAACTCTTACTGTACTTTGAGGGCTGACTCATGATGGTTTCTGGCTAAGCTGCACTCTCAAGGATGAGATTATTGGTAATACTCAGTGGCGAGCACATTTAGTTTACTTTACTGACGTAAATGACGAATCAAAAGTCTAACTCAAATGTTTGAAAAATGTTTAAAATAGTCTGGGTGGGCATATATGGCCAAAAAAGTATGCAAATGATCTCTGAAGAATGTTTCCAAGGTTCTGGGCTCTGTGGAAAGCATGTGTATAGCAAACAAAAGGTCTTCTTTTGACTTTGACTTTGACACTTTAAAGGAGAAGTCTACTTCTAGAACAACAATTCACAAATAATTTACTCACCCCCTTGTCATCCAAGATGTTCATGTCTTTCTGTCTACAGTCGTAAAGAAATTATGGTTTTTGAGGAAAGCATTTCAGGATTTTTCTTCATATAATGGACTTCAATTATGCCCCCGAGTTTGAACTTCAAAAAAGTAGTTTAAATGCAGCTTCAAAGGGCTCTAAACAACCCCAGCCGAGGAAGAAGAGTCTTATCTAGCGAAACGCATAGCACAGGCTCTCGGATGCATGTCCACGGGTCGTTCTTGAACGATGTGTTCATTTTTGACTCGCGAAGAACGAGTGATTCGTTCAGTCACGCATGCGCAACATCCTGTTAGGTTCTGGAATACTGGAGTACTGGAATTAGTTCGCCTGTTTAGAGTCTTCAGGTTTTTCAAGTCATTCATTCATCTGTCATGTGATGCTGATTTTGCTAAAATTAACGAAATGACTCGAAAAAAAGATTAGTTCATTTTTCAAATGATCCGAACTCCCCATCACTACTACGAATCACGTCTAAGTTCATCGTCTGTGTACTCCGGTTAAAAAGGTAGAGAATGGCGAAAAACTCCATCTTATTTTCTCCTACAACTTCAGAATCGTCCAACATCATTGTACATTTTTGTTTGTAAACAGCGTTTGACTTACTTGCACTTTCTTAGTCTTTGCGCGTTCGCTTTGTAAACACTGGGTCTGTAGTTTCGCCTACATTCGGCGTGACCTTTCAACATGATTCAATAGTACGTAACGTTGTGAACGCGCATGCCAGAACCTGCGCTACATGAGCTTTTGTGCTTAAAAAGTATAAACATTTTTTACTTTCTGAAAAAAATGACTGATCATTTCGTTAGATAAGACCCTTCTTCCTCGGTTGGGATTGTTTAGAGCCCTTTGAAGCTGCATTTAAACTACTTTTTTGAAGTTCAAAATCGGGGGCACAATTGTCCATTATATGAAGAAAAATCCTAAAATGCTTTCCTTTCCCATAATTTCTTCACGACTGAAGACAGAAAGACATGAACATCTTGGATGACAAGGGGGTAAGTAGATTATTTGTGAATTGTTGTTCTGGAAGTGGACTTCTTCTTTAATGAAGGTATTTAACCGTAAAATTACAGGATCATGACAATATCACAGTGCTATATTCTTCTTTCTCTGAGAAAAGGTCTTTAAAATGGGCTTCTGAGTTGGAGTGTGTTCCTGACCAGTCAGTGTACATTTTTGACAGACTGACTGTGGTCCTCATATTACTCCTAAAGTATTCTTTGTGCACTGTAAAAAAAAAAAGTTCTTTATTTGAAGTTGTGATTCATACTGGAATATCTTCAGTACTTCATCTAACACCTAAACTGTATGATGATGAATGCATATGGCGTACATAAAATATTTTGTTTGTTCAAAGTATAAATTGCTCCAGTGCAGAAGGTAAGCATACGGAAAGGCAGAAGTCATGGTCATGTAGCCAGTTTATTGGGTGATTTATGTTTTGGAGTGAAATATGCATATGCATGTTTGTTGCCTAACTAACCAAGTGAGTACAGAGAGGCTGTGTAAAGCATGTTAAATGATGCAACTTCATTATTATTAATGTATTTATTTTTTATTCTGCATCGATTAACACATATTATCACACTTTGACTGGCTCAAAATAAAAAAAAAAAGATAAATAATAAATTCGTATTTCTCTTCACATCGCTATGTGCGACAGCTCTCAGTCAATAAAATCAGTAAGATATTTAATATTTCTTGAGTGCTCTACACACTTGTCAGTGTACTAAATCAGCACAGTTTTTCACATATGAACAAAAGGCCGAAGTTTAGACAGGCCAGCTGAGACATCATCTATTTCGAAAATGAATGACAGCTTTTCTAAATTGGCAAGGTTTTTGAAACGACTAGTCCAGGAAGACAAAAGCTGTACAAAGAAAATACTGCAGAAAGCACTCCAAATCTGAATGACAGCAGGAACATTTAGGAAAATTACTGTTTTCCTCATGTGTCCCACATTCTGGCTACATTAGTTCAAATCAGAGGCAGTGCCTCAATAATTAAACAATTTAAAACTGTTATATGGATGAATCCAAAATTAGTATTTAATCAAAAAAGACAGAATGCAAAAAATGTATGAGATGTAGCCTCAGGTATCTTTTCATTTTTACAATCAGAGGTGATGATCGTAGGTGTGAATTTGGGTGAACGGATGTAATCTACACCTTTTTTGAAGATCTTGACTTCAGTTCTTTATTTTCTCTGCAAAATAATGCCTGTGAGAAAAAGCATGACTAATTTTCTTTTCGTCTAATGGGTATTTATGAAAGACTTACTTTAGGGGATATATCACGTCACATTCACTTTTGTTTCACCAGTGGGTTGACGAATCGTCCGTCTGAAGAAATGACGTGCTGTCAGATTTCACTACGGTGGCTCATGAATTTTGCTCCAGGACACTTGTTTCTCCTCATCCACTCGTAAAGGAGGGAAATTACCAATCAATCATGTCAGGGGCCCGACTGAGACCAGACTTCATTAGGTCAGCAGCTTGGACACCAATCATACTTATTTTTTATTTCCATTAGCCTCTTTTCTGGCTTTCCTTCTCATTTAGACCTGTAAACCGCACAGCTCTGGATGCATTGCTGTGATGGGCTCACTGGTCCTTAAAGTGGAAATGAACAAGAGGCCTGTGTCTGAAGTCTTGCGTGTCATTTCTTCATGGAAGCTTTCGTTGGACTGTGCAAAAGTAAGAGGTGTTATTGAATGCCAGCAGGTAGCCACCCAATTGGCTATTACACTCACAAAATTATGCCAATGCCCAATTCACATTTAAGTACAGCATACACCCTAAAACTTATAATACACACCCTATGAGAAAATCTCCAATGAGCCAGCTATTTCCACAATGATGGTGTGTTTTCTCCATATTTTTAGTCTGCGTCCCACCTTTCATCATCTCCCGCTCCTTCCAGCTCTCTCTTGCTCTGTGGCTCTGTGTTTCTGTCTCCATTCTGTTCCCTCTGCTGGCGCCAGCATGAGTTCTGGCTTGGGTGTGTTTTTGCTGCTCTCCTTCCCGACAGCTTGACAGCGTGAAACTGACCGTCATTTTCCCCCTCAGCAAACAATTTCCCAGCCTATACCAAGCACTGCCAGCTAAACCCTATGGGTGCTCTCGTCTTTACCTTTAAAGACTCCATAAAATCACAGTTTTCTGTCTTGTGTTGACATATTACTGATTGAAACAGGAAGTTTAGAGAGGGACAAATCAAGTTTTTCCTTTTGCAAATAGCCAGTAGCCTTTAGTTTGTGTCACAGTGATGACATTTCCATTCTACGTGAGTCATGGATATTTTGGGCCTGTTTTCACTGAAGACAAAGTCTTTAGTGATGCACAAAAGAAAAATAGTCATACATTTACATTTAAGCACTTGGCAAATGCTTCTATCTGTATGGAACCCCGCACATGACATGCAGGAAAAAAGGTAAATCTTGAGCACTGATTTAGTAAACAGAGGGAACGAATTAGTAAATCGTGCACACGCTTTAGTAAATCGAGGGAACAAATTAATAAATTGTAAGCATGATTGAGTAGACAAAGGAAAAAAAATTGTAAATTGTGCACACGATTTAGTAAACCGAGGGAACAAATTAGTAAATCGTGCGCACCAATATAGTAAACTGAGGGAACGAATTAGTAGATTGTGCGCACTGTTTAGTAAACCAAGGGTACAAATGAGTAAATCGTGCACATGCTTTAGTAAACCGAGGGAATGCATTAGTAGATTGTGCGCACAGTTTAGTAAACCGAGGGTACGAATTAGTAAATTGTGCACACACTTTAGTAAACCGACGGAACGCATTAGTAGATTGTGCGCACAGTTTAGTAAACCGAGGGTACGAATTAGTAAATTGTGCACAGGCTTTAGTAAACTGAGGGAACGCATTAGTAGATTGTGCGCACAGTTTAGTAAACCGAGGGTACGAATTAGTAAATCGTGTGCACGATTTAGTAAACCAAAAGAATGAATTAGTAAATTGTGCACACCAATTTAATAAACCGAGTGAACAAATTAGTAAATTGTGTGCACTATTAAGTAAACCGAGTGAACAAATTAGTAATTGTGTGCACTATTTAGTAAACCGAGTGAACAAATTAGTAATTGTGTGCACTATTTAGTAGACCAAGGGAACAAATTAGTAAATCATGTGCACGATTTAGTAAACCGAGGGAACGAATTAGTAAATTGTGTGCACTATTTAGTAAACTGAGTGAACAAATTAGTAATTTTGTGCACTATTTAGTAAACCAAGTGAACAAACTAGTAAATTGTGCGCAGAATTTAGTAAACCAAGCGAACAAATTAGTAAATTGTGTGCACGATTTGGTAAACTGAGTGAACAAATCAGTAAATTATGCGCACTATTTAGTGGGCCGAGGGAACAAATTAGTAAATCATGTGCACCGATTTAGTAAACCGAGGGAACGAATTAGTAAATTGTGTGCACTATTTAGTAAACTGAGTGAACAAATTAGTAATTTTGTGCACTATTTAGTAAACCAAGTGAACAAACTAGTAAATTGTGCACACAATTTAGTAAACCAAGCGAACAAATTAGTAAATTGTGTGCACGATTTAGTAAACTGAGTGAACAAATCAGTAAATTATGCGCACTATTTAGTGGGCCGAGGGAACAAATTAGTAAATCATGTGCACCGATTTAGTAAACTGAGGGAACGAATTAGTAGATTGTGTGCACTGTTTAGTAAACGGAGGGTATGAATTAGTAAACGATTTAGTAAACCAAGGGAACAAATTAGTAAATTGTGTGCACGATTTGGTAACCCAATTGAACAAATTCATAAATTGTGTGCACGATTTAGTAAACCGAGTGAACAAATTAGTAAATTGTGCACACTATTTAGTAAACCGAGTAAACAAATTAGTAAATTGTGTGCACTATTTAGTAAACCGAGTGAACAAATCAGTAAATTGTGCACACTATTTAGTGGGCCGAGGGAACAAATTAGTAAAGCATGCGCACCGATTTAGTAAACTGAGGGAACGAATTAGTAGATTGTGCGCACTGTTTAGTAAACCGAGGGTACGAATTAGTAAATGGTGCATGCGCTTTTGTAAACCAAGGGAACGCATTAGTAGATTGTGCGCACAGCTTAGTAAACTGAGGGTACGAATTAGTAAATTGTGCACGCGCTTTAGTAAACCGAGGGAACAAATTAATAAATCGTGCGCATGATTGAGTAGACAAAGGAAACAAAATTGTAAATTGTGCAAACGATTTAGTAAACCGAGTGAACAAATTTGTAAATTGTGCGCACGATTTAGTAAACTGAGGGAATTAATTAGTAAATTGTGCACACCAATTTAATAAACTGAGGGAACGAATTAGTAGATTGTGCGCAGTTTAGTAAACCGAGGGTATGAATTAATAAATCGTGCGCATGATTTAGTAGACAAAGGGAAAAAAATTGTAAATTGTGCACACGATTTAGTAATCCGAGGGAGCAAATTAGCAAGTTGTGTGCACCAATTTAGTAGACTGAGTGAACAAATTAGTAAATCATGCGCATCATTTAGTAGACAGAGGGAACAAATTAGTAAATCGTGTGCACGATTTAGTAAAACTAGGGAACAAATTAGTAAGTTGTGCGCACCAATTTAGTAGACCAAGGAAACAATTTAGTAAATTGTGTGCACAATTTAGTAAACCAAGTGAACAAATTAGTAAATTGAAAAAAATTGTAAATAGTGTGCAGTATTTAATAGACTGAGGGAACAAATTAGTAAATCGTGCACACAATTTAATAAAGCTAGAAAATTAATTAGAAAATTGTGTGCACAATTTACTTTTTTTTTTTTTTTTGTTCCTTCATGTCATGTTCGGGGCTGTATATATGGCATTGCATTACATTATTTTTATTACTTCTTGATTTCCCTGGGAATCAAACCCATCATGATACCACTTGCTAGTACCATGCTCTACAGTAGCTACAGGATAGCTTTGGATGCCATAAGAGAAAGCTTTTCAGGTGAGCTGTCCCTTTAAATGGTTTGCGTGATATAAACAAAACTGATTAATATCTCAAATTTCACCTACACATGTCCAGATCACTGCATTGAGAACTGCTTTTCAATTTTACATTGTCTTCTATAGGATTTCTTCAGAAACACCTCTCAACACTCTCACTAATCAGCTGTGGATTTGATGGCTCATTAGCGTGTGAAAATGTCATGGATCTGTCTAGTGACAGAGTGCTTTCTCAGTGAATGTGACAGATCTGCTGATGCGGCTAACCGGAGGCTCATACCTCAAGTGCTGAAACACAAAAATAGGTCGGTCTGCACCATCTAGTCCCTTCTTTCAACTGTCTTCAATAGCCTAATGAGCTGCTGTCCTTTAGCTACACAATGTCACTCACATGGGCTTTCCAACTTGTCATACTGTGGTGAGCCTTCAGCTCTTTGCTCCCAGTACAAATTAAGACTCTGAGATAACTGCACTGTACAATCAAAAATGATGACAGGCTATATTTACAGTACTGTGCTGTCATAAGTGTCTTACAAAAAGAAAAACAAAGGAGCATTGGTATATTACTTATTTTGAGGCATTTGGGATTCAATAAAGTGAATGCAACAACTATATGTAAGGTAAAAGATTTAATAAATTGTAGAGAAATGTGCAATTCCCCCATTCAAAAAAATTATTTAGGCAACAAAGAAGAAATGTCATTCAGGCCCAATCAAGAAGATAATGGAAAGCAATTTGTTGCTGCAAATAAAAATAACTTCTTTGTTTACAACCCTGTTTCAGAAGCATTTTATAACAAAAGAGACTGAAACAGGGTTGTAAACAAAGAAGTTATTTTTACTTGCAGCAACACACTGTAAGATGCAGCCAACAAATGCTTTCAGCAGCGCTGTCATCAGAAATCACCCTTAACAGATGAAAGGGTAGTATGACAAAGATATCGCTTTACTCAGCAGACATTTAAACTAATGTTTTATTGTGAATATGAGACTGAGTTGAGGAATGAATGCTGTATCAGATGCAGCTCAGTCCATCTCTCTTTTATTATTCTCGACATAATACAGTGAGCTTTTAATACAGTAATACAATAAGTTTAACGTTCCATCATTACTAGTTCTAAAGTGATGTTTTTGAAATATAGTAACAGAGGCTTGGGCACAAAAGTGTTTTTAAAAACACTTCATTCTTGTTTCTTATGTACTTATACACTCGTGCCATCACACTGTTGTATAAACGCAATAGAGATTTTGCACTTATGTCACGGTTTGGTCAGTTACCTGGATGTGGGGACATATTGGAGATACTCGGATGTAAACAACGACATGGATTGCATAGTTAATGTACTACTGAATACGTTGTATTCTGCTAATTTATGCTGTCTTAACCATGGAAAAAATGTGTGGGAGCTGCTAAATCATATAGAGAAGGTTTTAGTAAGCAGGAAAGGGCGCAATATTTTGACAAACTAAAGTTAATAGGTGGTAAAGATACATCCGAGCAGTATTAAATAAGATATTTCACCTACCTGACCAGAAATGATGAGAACAAACATGAATGTTGTCAAGATTCTTGCCCTGGAAATCCTGTTTCACCTTTTGTTCCTTAGTTTTTTGCACTTTTCTCCTTAATTTTGTTATAACTTTTGGCAGTCTACAGCACAATAGAAATGTTTTTAATAGTCCGATTGATTAATACAGCCCAAAACATGACAATAATTGACCATTTTCAGCAGCAATAATAAGCAAAATAAGTTTAGTGAGTTCTGTTTGGTTTAGTGGCATTGTTTACATTAATTGCCGCCAATATGGCTGATTGATGACGCATTATGAAAACACTATATATCACACTCGTAGCAGTGTGATATGGCTGTTTATCAGCAAAATCAAATACTATAACAATAATGAACACTAACTGGTAGCATCCTTGAATGGTTGAGTATAACTAATGCTAACTCATTGCTTTATTAAAAATAAAAATATCGTAAACTTGTAAGTTACTGTAAGAAAATGTGATTCATTGGTTGACAAAATTGGTTGCATAGTATAAAATAAATAAATAAAAAAATAGCTCTTATAATAATTGATGCTGAACATTTTCCGAAGGCAAAGAACCTCATTTCACCCACCCTTGTTAAGTGTTGAAACAGGGTCATTGAAATGACTTTTGTCAGTGAAATGGCTAAATGGCTTATTTTTATGAGTTTCAAGCCTTAATTTTTTTCATTTTTATGTAAAGTGCCTATTAGTGTCTTAGCTACCCTCTCTCCCATACGACTACAGACAATTTTGTATCTAGGTCATCTTATTCAGCTAATCAAAAGCAAGCAGTCATTTAACCTTTTGTGCCAGGCTTACGGTGGTCTCTAAGCAAACAGGGCCTTGGTTTTTAATTTTAAAAATAACCTTTCTTAGCCTTTATCTCCCATGCCATTTCAGCCACAAATATGGGATTAGCCTTGCAAGGTCACTATGTTTGGTTTGATAATTGTAAATCTTGTTGTAATACTCACATCAGATTTAAATATCTCATCTCTGCTCATAGCTGATACTTAGAGGTGAAAACAGACCAGACTCTTTTCACTTTAATATGAATTCATGGGCTTATGTTTCTACATCATGTTTCTGAGTATGAAAGTACCAAACTTGGCATGCAACCAAGTTTGGATTGTCAAATGAGGGCTAATGGGACTAATATAGCACCATTTTATCCCCCCACACAAGATAGCTTTTCCCACATGCCCCTGAGAAGATAAAGACTTGGCAGTGGATGCTAGTGGCCAAATGAATACAGGAGCTGGGGGAAATAGTGATGTTAATGAAAGCATTTTGGACCAAATGGCATAAAGCCTCCTTATCGCCACTGAGCGAATAATGTGTTAGTGTGACTTTGCCCTCAGCAAGCAGGCTCTTTTGCTTTCTCTCCTGCAGATCAAAGTGTAGGATCCAGGAGACAAGCAGCTCTGCTGCATACAGAGCGCTTGCTGGAAAGGGACGGAGGGCAGCAGCAAAATAAAAGCGAAGAAGAGATTACTCAGAGCGCAGATAAATGAAGAGAATAGAGGATAACTCCGATGCAACAGAAAACGTTATAGTTAAACCTCTGCAAACAAGAAATGATTTGGAGTACAAGTGCAATGGCTTTGTTTATCCTGTTTTATTCTGCTTGTTTTGAAATATGCGTGACGTGATGAAGAGAGATGCCTGCTGGAGAGAAGCTTTCTGAGCCAGACCGAGTAAAAGGGTTACAGTGAGTGAAAACAAGGATTTCTAACATTTATTCAGGCTAAGAACTCTTTGTTGACTCTGTGATCCCACATATTGCATAAACCCTGGCCTACATTTATATACTGTGCTCTCATTGTGCTTATATTGCATTGTATTATATAAGATGGCAATATTATTTAATTAAACATTTAAAACAAAAACTCTCTTCTATAAATATTTTTGCACCCCGTGTTTCACTTTGCTTAAACCTGCGTTGATATCTCCTAAATTCTAGTGTTGGCTGTGATTGGATCTGATTAGATTGAAAGAAATGGTGATGTCAACATTATACATTTTAAGTGATAGTTCACTAAAAAAATCTAAATTACCCCATGATTTACTCACTCTTAAGCCATCCTAACTGTATATGACTTTTTTTCTTTCAGAAGAATACAGTCAGAGTTATTTTTAAAAATGTCCTGGTTCTTCCAAGCTTTATAATGGCAGTGAATGGGTGTTGAGATTTTGAAGCAAAGTAAAGCCCATCCATCCATCAATAAAAGTGCACATGGTTCCGGGGGTTAATAAAGGTGTTCTGGCGTTAAAGGGGTCATCGGATGCAAAGTTCACTTTTTCATGTTGTTTGAACATTAATGTGTGTTGGTAGTGTATGTACAAATCTATACTATAATGATAAAAATCCATGCAGTGTTTTTTATTTAATCTGTAAAAATAATATCCCCTTTTTCGAATCGAGCCATTCTCAGATGCCTGTCGGTGTAGCATCACACTGACAGAGGCCGCTCCCACAATAGTTGATTGACATGAGCGTTTTACCTCAGATCAGCTGTCACAGTCCGATCTCCATTATTTCGATGCTGGAGCAGGGATGTAAGATAGACAAGAATATCTCCGATTGAGCGATTGTTGTGTTGCTGGATGTAATAATGAACATAGAATGAACATAGAATGAATACAAGTTTGTTTGTGAAGGGAATGCACCTCCCGATCTACAAAAATGCGTCTATGTTCGCGCAAATCATTCGTGATCCAGCTTCACCTACAGCAGAAGTGAGTATAAGGTTTTTTTATGAATCTCTGCAATCACCTTTCCTAATAACATGCTAGTTAGCAAGTTTAGCAGCTAAACGTGGCTAAATGCGGCTAAAGTAAACAGGCTTGTCACTCCACAGAGAGAAGAGAGGGGGCGGGGCGGGGCGAGCAGAGCTCATTAACATTTAAAGCAGCCTCGACCAGAACAGGATGATTTTTGCAGAGCTGATTTTGACAAGGTAAAAAGGTTGTTGTTTTACAAAACCATTGAGAATTTTTAACCAAAGTATATTATAGACTTTTCATTAAGACCCTAAAGAATCATATCAACCTGTGGAAAATGGGCATACGAGGACCCCTTTAATCAATGCATTTGTGTCATTTGTACCAAAATACAAAGTTCTGTCGTGAAACTCTAGATGGCGCAGTTTGATTCTAACTCAGTCTGACATAATGACATCATTATTCACATGATGCAGCTGATTGTTTTTTTTCACATCAGCAGCCAATGAGCTTGCTGCTCAACATTCAAATACTTGGCTAGTGCTTGCTGTAGTAGTTGCAGCCCTCCACCTTCCCCAGCTCCACCTGTATCAATTTGCTATGGGGGTAGTTTCATGTATGTTACATATGGGGTTATTTCATATATGTTATATGTGAAGCAGCAGTATTTCTTTCATGCTCACAGCATGTCTGTGAATGTATTGGCAGTAGCAGCAGTGTAGCAGATCTGTTCTGCCAAGACCAACCACATTAACATTGCCATGTATATTACCATGCTACACTCTCAGAGAGTTGTCATGACAAAACTATAATTAGCAGACTCCCTGCAGTACCGCTGTAGACCCCCTATTGAAGACCCCTGAACGAAAGTGAGTTTGTTTTCATTCTTATGACAAAAATGATATATGCACAAAGTGAAACGTACAGTTCATATTGATTTGATGCCATATATGCTCCTTTGCAGAATAATGCTGGTGCTACAGGCTATACTTGTAACACACAGAGGGACCAAAGAGGCAATTTACTGTGGGGCATGAATTATAGGATAATTTACCATCCTTCACTGATCTTTGAGAATAATCAGCATTCTCAGCAGCAGTATGATTGGACAGTACCCATCTAGCATTGCAGAAGCATGCTGGCTGAAACAGAAGTTATATTGCAGCCAACTGAACTGTGAAAGGCAGGTTTTTCATGCACATATGGGGTGATGCAACTCCAAAACACTCTGGTCAGTTGAGAAACATTCAGGCAGATGGGCTGAGGGTGAGGTAGAGGTCAAAAAGACACTAGAAAGTCTGGCTTTGCTCCACTTCTAGAGGGCAAAAGAATCTGCTCATCTTTTGATACAGATATAAAAGCTCATGTTTAAGGCTTGAGAACTTGTTTGCCTAGAGATAAGCATAGGACACAGATTCATATAAAGACGATTGCAAAACCTGCTCTCACCATAAAGCCAAAATATTGGGCTTGATCAAATTTTGATTCACCAGTAGCAACATTATCACGTAATATGTAATGTCATGCATATTGCAGACAGATATGAAGGATGGTTTTACATAGGCAGTGTGAAAATAAATCAGGATAAATCTCATACATTTCAATTTCTTTTTAGCTTTAAGGGGTTAGTGCATATGAAAATATCTATCACTGTAATGCAAGGGCAGGTACATGAGCCACTGACCTCCAATCCTGTGGGCTAATAAGCTCTGTCCTCACGTACTTTCTGCTATCTCTTGCTGGGTGTAATAGATAGAGGGGAAAACATCTGACCTTAAAACGGCATCTTTTCTCACGCTGAGCTGCTTCCTCATTGTGTTGTATGTGGAGATTTACCATTTTCACAGCTGATATGGTGTGGAAATGTAGCACCTGGTATCCCACTGATGTGTGGGATTTTTAAACTAATTTACAGAAATGTAAAGGGACTTGTGTGCTGACTTTTTAAAACTTATCTAGCTGTAGGATTATTCATTTGAGCATCAGTTGCCTTTGCATTTAAACTGCTAAGTTATGGTTTACTTTCACATGTTACTGTTCATGTTAAATAAATGCATAGAAGAACCATCAAACAATTGGTGAATTAAATTTTATAACAGAGAAGCCTGGGGTTAGTTGTCACGTGAATATTTGCCACCATGCAAAAAAAAAAAAAAAGATAATGAATAGCATTGCATCAAAATTACAATATAAAAAACATAAGTTTGTCCTGAAAAATTTAATTGCCTGCTGTTCTTCAGAAAGATCCTTCTGGTCCCACAAATTATTTGGTTTTCCAGCGTATTTTGCGTATTTGAACACTTTTCAACAGTGACTGTATGATTTTGACATCCTTTTTTTTTTTTTTTTTTTTTTTTTTTGACATAAAGGTACTGATACGCAACTATTACAAAAGGTTACACATCTTCATTCTGTTCAAAAGTTTTCACCCCTGGCTTTCATTGCATTGTTTTTCCTTCTAGAGCATCAGTGACCACTTGAACTTTTTTTGTAATTGTTGCGTATGAGTCCCTCAGTTGGAGTCAACACAAAAGGTGCTGGGAATCCAAAGGTTCGTTCAAAACAGCCTTTGGTTTTACATGCACACAAACACTTAGATTTGCTTAGTTTGATAGATTTGCTTACATAACAGAAATGCATAAAGAATATGCAGTTCAATATCCTGCTTTCCTTTCAGATTCATCAGGAGACCACAGCAACAATGGGAACATTCTGGGCCAATCCCTCCTGATTAAGCAGAGATGGCACAATTTCAGGGGCTTAAAGGAGAGAAGAAAGACAATGACTGTAAATCCAAAGATCATATGCATCCTTCCTTAATACACCTCACTGAGGTTCATCCATGAGCCAGCCTTTCATAAAACACGAGAGCTGCTTTACACGTCTCAGACCTCTGTTTACTTCAAGCCATTAGGGGAGCTCAAAGGTTTTTCACAGCTGCACTCTGCAGTGTTTTAAGAATTATTTTTTATGTTAGCATCCAAGAAGAAGTGTTTTTGTTTGTTTTAAAGTTACATAGTTAAAGAAGACATTATATTTGACAAGGACTTAAAGGAATAGTTCAACTAAAAATACAAATGTTGTGATTAATTACTTACCCTCATGTTGTTCCAAACCTGTAAGACCTTCGTTCATCTTCAGAACACAAATTAAGATATTTTTGATGAAATCTGAGCGATTTCTGACCCTGCATAAACAGCAACACAACTGAAACATTCAAGGCCCAGTAAGGACATTGTTAAAATAGTCCATGTGACATCAGTGATTTAACCGTAATTTTATGAAGGAAAACAAAAATAATGACTTCATTCAACAATTTCTTCTCCTCTGTATCAGCACATCCAGGTTCTACGTCAGAAGGTCTTATGGCCTTGGATCGACATGACAGTGAGTAATTAATGACAGAATTGTCATTTTTGGGTGAACTGTCCCTTTAATTGAACACTGAGACATTCTTGGTTATTTAAAAGCTACATTGACTTGAGAGATGTTTTAATAGAACTGGCTAATTCACTGTAAACAAAACCAACCGTTTGGATTCTGTAAATCATTTTTATGTTGCCATTCATAATTGTTGCTCTCTATGAAAAGAGATGTAGCTTTTATTTCTTGTTAGATAAAAAAACACATTAACTGGGGAAGTTAAGATGACTATACTACTCCATCGCCCTTTACGCTTTGCATCTAGGGAGCTTTCAAGGCCTGTTTTACATCAACATGCTTTGTTTAATCTGGAGGAAAGGCAGATGGTGCCTTTCAATTAATATTTAATCAACACATGAACATTCACCGGTATCTATTTTGCTGAAGGAATTAAGATTACAACTACACCCTTGTGTACAGCAACTTTAAGAGAGGAGACAGAAACATATTGTTTTTAAAAATAATAGTGCTTCATGATGCCATTGAGGAACCTTTTTGGCTAAGTGGTTGCATAAAGAATCTTTAACATCTGAAGAACTTTTCTGTTTCACAAAAGGTTCTTTGTGGTGAAAGAAGGTTCTTCAGATTATAAAAAGGTAAGAAAGAGATGGTTCTTTAAAGAACCTTTGCCTGAATGGTTCTTTGTGGAACCAAAAATGGTTCCTCTATGGCATCACTGTGAAGAACCTTTTAAAGCACCTTTATTTTTAAGAGTGTACATCTATATTTGTGTGCTTCTGTGTCTGATCCATATATGAAGAAAATAATTACATGCATTAAAGTGTAATATGTAAGTCAGTAATGGGAGCTTTATCCATTTGTGGAATGTGGAAAGATTCAGTCATCCTTTCATCTTCTTTCAACACAACAAAGAACAATTTAAAAATAAATAAATAAATAACCTTAAGGGTAATTTTAGAAAGAAAGAAAGAAATTAATTGTATTGACCCCAAACTTTTGAATGGCAGTGTATTTCACTGACCATCTGTCTTACCTACTATATACTGAGCGCTCTCATTGACAAAAAATACAATCCCACATAATCTGCTAGCGTTTTGAAATCTACGTTTAATCTCTGTCTGAAAAAGGTTTGAATCTGTTATTTTTCAGCTCTTAGCAGACAGATGGTGGTTTGTCCATTAGCTGTAATCTCTTGCGGCAGAGTGGAAGAGCTGGAGATTGGGGATGACACAGGTTTAATACTGTGAAATCCAAAGGTTTTAGTCGTACTTTAGTGGTGTTGCACATATGGTTAAACATCTGGGGAGAGTGGTGAGCAAAACAAATGAGCACTGTATGCTTTGAAGTCTCACTCTTCAGACGCAAGCCAGACTAGACATGCAAACAGACTTGACCCCAGTTATGACATAATATGTAAATCACTCTGTTTTGTTTTCTGCCAAATATCTATTCCATGGAAAAAACTGACATAAACCATATATATAAGGTAACACTTAACTAATGTATTAACTACAAGAACGAACAATGAACAATTCATTTATTACAGTATTTATTAATGTTTGTTAATGTTAATAAAAATACAGTTGTTCATTGTTTGTTCATGTTAGTCAGTGTTGCCAAGTCTGTGGTTTTCCTGTGGAATTGGGCAACTTTAAGACTGTTGCCGTGGGTTTTTTCATGTCACTACCCCAATAACGTAATATTTAACGCTTGGAATGCTAATTTTACAAGGGGAGCCCCGCCAAAATCATGTATTTTACCCCCCGCAATGCGATTTTTAATGGAGGACCCTTGTTGAAACGTGATTGGGCTGGTTTTGGGCTAGTTCTGAGTAGCAATTGTGCAGGTGTTGTTGTGAAAAACCTGGCAACCCTGATGTTAGTTCACAGTGCGTTAACTAATGTTAAACACAACTTGTGATTTTAATAATGCATTGGTAAATGCTGAAATTAACATTAACTAAGATTATTAAATGCTGTAAAAGTACTCTTAATTCATGTTAAAGGGGTTATCGGATCCAAAACTCACTTTTACATGTTGTTTGAACATAAATGTGTGTTGGCAGTGTGTGTATACAACCACCCTATTATGATAAAAATCCACGTAGCAGTATTTTTTCATCTTTTTAAGAACTATCCCTTTTTCAAATCAAGCCATTCTCAGCTTCTTGTCGGTGAGACGTCACACCCTGATTGAGCTGTGAACAGTTCAAATCCGACCGCCATTGTTTTGACTCAGGTGCAGGGGAAGATAAGAATATTTCAGATCGAGTGATTGAGGTGTTGTGTTGTTGGATGTAATAATGAACATAGCAGTCATTATTTACTCCCGACATCTGAGCTGCTAAAGACGCAGAGGATTAACGCTACTTTCGTTTTAAAAGGCGCCCGACGATCTACATAAATGCGTCTATGTTCACGCGAATTATTCGTGATGCAGCTCATTAGCTCATTAGCATTTAAAGGAACATGCAATATAATAACTCACTCTGAACAAGGCTGATTTTGACAAAGTAAAAAGGGTGTTTTTTACACTACCACTGAGAAATTTTAACCAAAGTATGTTGTAGATTTCTCATTAAGACCCTAATGAATCATATCAGCTTGTGGAAAATGGGTATCCGATGACCCCTTTAACTAACTAACCTTATTATAAAGTGTTACCAACATTTTAAATTGACAGGCTATTTGAAAGTGACATTGTATTATGAGAAGCAACAACAGCACATCCAGCATTCAGATGCATAACTGTGCAAAATAATGTAACAAATAAATACATGCTAGTATTTTATTGCCTGCCATTTGAAGAGCTTATAAAAACAAACCTACTCTGTTTTAAACCTGACAAAACAGTTCTATTGCCATTTATCAAAACAGGAGAAAAATCTTAAGATGACTTCAAAATGACAAAGCTTGTGCTTTGTGTTGGATTTCAATAATACCGTGATAAGTTCAGGACTGACTCATTGTAGTGCGTGAAAAGATCAGATTTATTGTCATGTTCAATAAATAATGTTTCTGTAATTGCTTTTCTGTACAAACTATTGCGACTACAGTAGAAACATGGGCTACTATTCAAAAGATTGGGATTTTTAAAATGTTTTTGAGAAGAACTAGTTTGGTATGCTTACCAATGGTGCTTTTATGTGAAACACAATAAGAACAGTAATATTGTGGAATATTATTTTAAAATGCCATTAATCCAATAATGACAAAGCTGATTTTTCAGCAGCCATTGCTCCTTTCTTCATTTTCACATGGTGTTCAAGAAAAATTTACCATTATCAGTGTTGGTGGATTTCAACTGGGGTCACCTGCATTTAAACACCATGCTGAAGTTGTATTCACACTACCTACAAGGCCATGCCACTGGTTTTTATCGTTATCATCTGGTCACTCTAGTTCATGCATCAAAGGCCAGACGCCTTCATATTTGCCATTACGTTTGATATTATTATGATGAAGCTCATGAAAAGGTCATGTTGTAATATGCTAAAGCCTGAAGGCAAAAATCAGCACAGCTGGCAGTACATAGAGGTTAAAAATAGATGACAGTTCATGACCCAACATGGCTGCCATCATTAAATTTAAATTTAACATTTAAATTTAAATTATTATCATGGCAATACAATTGACATATAGGCATAACCTGCATTTTTAGCGCTGGTGGTTAAAATCAACATATAAACCACATACTAAGTGCCAGCTCTGTGCCATTTAAATCAGTAAATAAAAAGATAAAGTATATTTTTATAAAATGACCCTGTTTTACTGAAGTACATCAGAAAGTAAAATTGCAGGGAAATGTTCTGAAAGAAAAGTACACTGTGAATCAGAATTCGTATATACTGTATTTAGATAATATCACTGGATTATTGTGAGCGATCACAATCCCATTATATTGAATTGACTTTACTTTAGTTTTATTTTTATCAACAACTGCAAAGTAAAGTCAGCTGTTTTAACTAGTTGTCTGATTCCACAGGCCTTTCATCATTTTGTCTCTGAACTACCTGGAGGAAAAAAGTCACACAACAACTTTTGCGAGTATATTTTCAAATAGACAAATCTACTAGATATTTCTCTTAATAGAAAATAATGGGTACTTGTTACCCATAAATTCCTTGCACTTCTTGTTTCCATGGTATTTTGTTTCAGGATTGTAGTGTCGTGCTTCAGCAGTATAACGGTTAAGTTAAAATTGCACAAAAACTCCATCTTATTACCACTTGAATGTTAAAACAACATTTTGCCATTTATACATTAAAAGCACTAAGCAGACACTCTTATCATGCTTACAAGGCTTTTCATTTTTAAATTCTGGATTCAGTGGAATATTGGCATTGAAAAACATGGAGAAATCACATAATCGTGTATTTTCAGAGGGTTGGGGAGATCACAGATATTTAGGGGAGCTGAAATGAAACACAGGGGGAATGAAACCCACCTAAATAGGATCTAGCTATGGCACCTATCCAGGGCAGCTAAAAAGCGCTTTACCTTCACATATGCAACTGTCATGATCAACAGATGGTAAGCACACCATTAACATAATAAGACTTTATCTGCTTGGTGTGTATTGTACAAACATAAACAAGTGCTACTAATTAAACATGGCACAGATAAACAAAAACACTTTTTTGATTAATAATTATTGAAAGATGTAAGACTTAGGTCTGAAGATTGACAAGGATTCTGTACATATAATAGCAACCAGTTGAGGTCAAAAGTTTACATACTCCTTTATTTTCTCATAAAAGACGTTTACATATAGCCCACAAGAGAAATTAATAGTTTAATTTATAAAAATGACCCTGTTCAAAATATGCTTGATTCTTAATACTGTGTTGTTACCTGAATGATCCACAGCTTTGTTTTTTTGTTCATGAGTTCTTTGCTTGCCCTGAACAGTTAAACTGCCTGCTGTTCTTCAGAAAAATCCTTCAGGTCCCACAATTCTTTGGTTTTTCAGCATTATTGTATATTTGAACCCTTTCCAACAATGACTGTATGATTTTGAGATCCATCTTTTCGCACTGAGGACAACTGAGGGACTCATATGCAACTATCACAGAAAGTTCAAATGCCTACTAATGCTTCAGAAGGAAACACAATGCATTTAGAGCCGGGGGGTGAAAACTTTTTGAATTTGAAGATCAGGGCAAATTTATCTTATTTTATCTTCTGGGAAACATGTAAGTATCTTCTGCTACAGAAGTGAATGTGAAATGAAAAAAAAAATATGATATTTAGGCAAAATAAGAAAAATGCACACATCTTCATTCTGTTCAAAAGTTTACACCCCTGGCTCTTAATGCATGTTTTTTTTTTTCCTTCTGGAGCGTCAGTGAGCATTTGAACCTTGAAACTTCTGTAATAGTTGCATATGAGTCCCTCAGTTGTCCTCAGTGTGAAAAGATGGATTTCAAAAGCATACAATCATTGTTGGACACGGTTACACAAAATAATACACAAAAATGCTTAGAATTTGTGGGAACTGAAGGATTTTTCTGAAGAACAGCAGGGATCGTTCAGGTAACAACACAGTATTAAGAATCAAGTGTATGTAAACTTTTAAACAGTGTCATTTTTTATTAATTCAAGTATTTTCTCTTGTGGACTATATGTAAACATCTTTTATGTGAAATATCTTATTCAGGCCAGAACTACATAAAAAATAGCATGCGTTTTGTATGATCCCTCTTATTTTGGTGAAATAATTAACATTTTGCAGATTCTGCAAGATGTATGTAAACCTTTGACCTCAAATGTATGTGCTCAGGATAATCAGGTAGTCCACATTCTTTACCGCCAAGTCTTGGCATGTAAATTGGCACTACATATGTGTTAACCAGACCTGTGTTATTGCCAATTCTCGGTTGAAGCTGCTGTTAGTGCTGAATATCGCTCCCTGAGGGCACAGCAAGAGGGCAAATTGATGGCATAATGAAATTTTGAAATGTGGCTGATGAGTTTAATAGTGAGTCTGGAGGTACATTACAGCACAACAGATTAGATTTCATGTTGTTTTCTTTTGCTAAGAAGCTCTTGTTTTGTCTGCTTGTATGTCACCCATGGGTTTCACAAATAAACAGGCCTCCATTTATTTCAGAAGACGGCTTGACATAAGGTCACAACACCCCCGCACATCTTCATCAGTGTGTTTCTATTTCTGAGGAGAAAAACACAAGAGCCTTATTTTAAACATTTTAAACTCATAACAGGAACAAACAACAGGTTTCAAGGGTCAGTCTATTTATATGTGCAAGATATATCATTTTTAAAGGGAACCGTGGGTATTACGACTTGTGTGGCTTAATATATAACTTAATATATAAATTACGACCTTACGACTGAAATACATAGTAGAAAACCCAAGATTTACGCTATTTAATAAAAAATCCATATAGTTTTATACATATTTTGGACTATGGGGGGGCTCCGTATATTTGATGATGTAAAATGGCTGCACTCGGTGAGCTACTGCCGCGACCTGTTGCTATATTTACCAAAACAACTCGGAATACACAACTCAATGCCTCGATGCGGCATTTGGTTGTTATTTTCAGTTGAAGGGCAACGAGAAGAGATGTAAGTCTCCTAAAGACCCGCGTCTCGCCACTTTAGCGCTGATGTCTTTGAGGCTTTGTGTAGACCACAGCTACTGAAAAAGCTTACAAACGGCAAAGACAAGAAACGCTAGATGCCATCCTGGCAGGATGCAAACATGTTGACGTTTGTCATGACGCCGTAGCCTCTAGGCGCATTTCCATTACAGATTTGCGCAAAACTTTGGCGAGATTATATATATATGTCGATAAAAAAAGTATTGCGAAATGACAACGCTTCCATTAACCAATGTTTGGGGACTAAAACGTAATTTGTTCCTCTCGCGATAAGTCATGGCAGTGGATTTTTCGAATTGCCTGAAAAACCACCTCAGTGAGCGTAAAAACTTTTTTGCGATATATGGGAGTTTTTGCGAAATTGATGCGTTTCCATTAGGCATATTTTCAATTCGCAATTTAAATTTGCGCATCTTGAAGGGTAATGGAAATGCAGCTACTGTAGGCATTTCTCAGCATGGATTTCACTCAATATCCGGGGGTGTTTAGACTCCTTGTGGGGAAAAAACGATGGTACAGCATTTGGTTTAAGCCTATGCTTATATCCATCGCAACCTGTAAGCTCTTTCAGCTGTGGCATCGTGTCAGTACATTTTTTCCGAGTTGTGTTGTGGTAAATATTGCGACAGGTAGTGCCAGTAGCTCACAAGAGTGCAACTTTTTCATGTCATCAAAATAATGGTGCCCCCCCATAGTCCAAAATATGCATAAAACGATGTGGATATTTTAAATAACGTAAATCTTTCATGCATTTTTTACTATACATTTCAGTAAGAGACATCATTTATGTTACATTAAGCCTTTCAAGTCTGCTTCTTTAATTTTTATGTATTATCAACTGCTAATCAAAACTAAAACTTTGATGTTATACCAGATGCTTGTATTCAGGCCATTGAATTGCCATACAAACTCAGGCAACACATCACCCTTATATGACCTGTTTTATCTTCCTTTTTTAACATCTGATTATTCTGTCATGCCCAGTGAGCACATTATTCATTGTTGTCGTTTACATTGTTAGATATGCAAATTGGAGTCAGACATCAAAAACCCATTTGGATCTTTGAAGTAAAACATTTTAGGAAGCTAAATGAATCTTTATTTTATAGGCAGGTAGCTTATACCTTGCATTTATTTAAAAAATGCCTAGAACTACACAGATATTGCGATGTAAACTCCTCTACCAGGCCACAAGATCATATTTATGGACATATTGATTCAGAGCCAAGACTGGGTGAACCACAAGGTGCAATGCATTTGGAAAGAAAATCACAATTCTTTCACTTTTATTCAAAAGCCTTCATAACCGCTCTTGTTAAATGACTCCCTTTTTCAGAGCCAGCAGTTCTCAGGAGAAAGCATATTGACATTTATCTGTGCAGGCTGTCTGTATTGGTACAATGCAAATAGCTCAAAAGAAAGGGAGGATGGACGAGAGCTTTGATTAGCGAGGGAGGAAGATTTAAGGTGTATAAAAGCTGCATCGAATCAATACAAGCAGTAATTATGAAGCTGTTTTCACCAAAAACGCTTTCAGCAGTGTGATTTTTAATATTGATCTGCAGCATTTATTTAGCTAAACTACTGTATGTTCTTATTTGTTCTCATCACAGGTTAATGTAACATTTTGGTATGAAGAATTTGATCAAAAATACAGATTTTTCAGTCACGAGCGAATTGTTTATTCATTAGCAGTATCTAGGATGCAAATCAAACCAGATCAACAAATTTGGCATATAATAGCAGTTTTTAAATGAATGTGCCAACACAAGCATAAAGATGAAATACGCTTACTAATTAAAGAACAATTAAAGAAAATCAAGCTCTGAATTAATGCAAAACAAAAGAGACAAGCAAAAAATAAATAAATAAATAAAACAGAAATCAAATGATAATAACACTGAAATTAAAATAATTATTATTTGTGTAATGGCAATATGAGGGTTTGGTGCGGTCTTTGTTTATCAGTAGCAATCCATAAACCAAAATTGTACCCAAGATAGAAAAGGCCTGTCTGCAGAGTGCCGAATGAATTATTGAGAAAGACAGATAAAAGCGGAAAGAAGCTGCCATTTATGACCCCATTATGGAAATTTCACTATTTACTGCCCCACCACCAGCCCTGAATGTGGTTGTTGTATGTTCAGCAAGACATCTGAGCAAAAATAATTGAGGTCTCAAGTGCAGAGAAATCAGATTGGTTCAGTTTTACCTGAATGCTAGAAAAATATTAATATGTGCCACTAAAAAGGAGCACCAGATTAATAATGCCTCTCCTGGAGCTGCCTCACCAAAGCTATTTATTGGCAAATGGGTATTTTAACATTTGCAGTTTGTTTGTATTAAAATTAGCATTTGATTGACTGTATTAAAAAGTGATGTTTGTATTTTCCGACTTAGTGAGTCTTGTGAGAAAATGTAACTATTTTACAAGGTGGTGATTTTGTGTATGAATTTCGTACAATGTGAATTACATAAAAACTAATTAACTAATCAATGATTTGATTAAAAAAAATCAATGAATCACATTTTCTGAAATTAATCATGATTAATCCCACCTTGCATTAAAGTTTTAAATTGCAGTAATTTCATGTTCAATCTTCAAATGAATGTAGAAAGTATATATTTTTTACTTTTTTTTTATCACTGAGACTAATATTACTGATGTCTCTAGGAAACTGTTCTTTTTCCCTAATATTTAACCACTGACTATAGCCATTCAACATTACTGTATAATTGAGCGCTATCAAGTTTAACATTTATTAGACTTTAAATATAACAACATCTAATTTAAGTAAATCTTCACATTAACCCGTTATGTACCTGTGCCCTGCAGCAAGTAGGAAATATACAAATATTTAATAAAGTCATCCAACACTAAATACTTAATGAAATATAGATAAATCCTTAAAGCTACAAAAGTTACTCGTCCGAATTTTACGAGGAGTTTTAGGGGCGGGCTTAGAGGTGGTCATTTGTACGAATTCCTACAAATTTGCCACCATGTAATATACATATGATTTTTCACAAAACACACCAACATGTTCTCACTCCCAACTCGTCTCATATTGATGCTTGGTCAGCTTTGGCGTCACTTCTGGACGCTCAGGGTACTCCTTTAGTGTCATTTTTCAACGTGCAGGGTCCTCCAGTGTTTTAAATATGAAACCCTTGGCGTCAGTGTGCTGACTATAGCCATTCAACATTACAGTATAATTGAGAGCTATCCATTTTAACATATATATGACTTTAAAAAATAACATCTTCTAATTTAAGTGAGTACCCATTATGTGTGCCCTTCAGCAAGTAGGAAATATACAAATATTTAATAAAGTTATCCAGCACTAAATACTTAATGAAATATAGATAAATCCTTAAAGCTACAAAAGTTATTGATTTTCTCTTTTTTCTTTTGTTCTGTGATTAATGAAAATTACAGTAGCTGTGTTATTAAGTAATTTGGCTGCTATTACTTTAAGAGCTGCCACTGCTGAATTTGACGTGAATCTCACACGCATGCTTGTAGTTTCATTTGCGCTTTAAAATGAAATGATAGAGGCTACAATACACGCTGCAGGATTTGTGCATGCAATTGAAGAGTGTGAGCACATTTTGTGCCAATTTGTCCAAATTTTACGAGGAGCTTAGAGGTGGTCATTCGTATGAATTCCTACAAATTTGCCGACACATAATATACATATGATTTTTCACAAAACATACCAACACATTTTCACTCCCAACTCGTATGTGACGATGCTTGGTCAGCTTTGGCGTCACTTCTTAATGCTTAGGGTACTCCTTTAGCGTCATTTTTAGACGTGCAGGGTACTCCAGTGCTTTAAATAAGAGACCCTTGGCATCAATGTGCTGACGCATGGCACTAGGAATTTTATCGTCATGATTAAATTATATATTGGGTAATAATATTGCTATTATTGCATATATGTTGAGGTGTGATTTTTTTTCAATGCAAATAGTCACAACAGTTTTATTTATATTACACTATTTACACATTTAACCCAACCCCTGCCCCTAAACCTAACTATTTGTCAACAAAACACAAGATATAACAGGCAGATACAACTATATTCATAATTTATTCAAAAAGTATTAATATTCCAAATGTTCCAAGGCAAAACGATTGATTTGTGAGAAGAATAGACGCAATTGCCATCTCCGTCCGCAGTCCTGTGTGCTGCTGCAGTCTGTCTGTGCGCGAATTCAAAAAATGCCACCAGCCTTTTGACAGCCTTTTTGTGAAATGCTATTGACTCTTAGGTGTCTCGTGACCAATTGCGTCATGCTGTTGTGAAGTGCCATTGGCTCTTGTGTGTCTTGTGTCAGAATGCATCACGCTAATGTTCAGGAGTATCTGTTTGAATAAGATGTGAGCATGTTAACGGAGCAGGGTTTTTTTTAGCGATTAAAACCTTTAACCTTTGCATAAAGAGAGCGTATGGCTTCAGAAGACTTGGAATGCAATAGGACTTGTTTGTAGTGTTTTTGTACTGCTTGTTTATGGTTAGTTTTTGCAATAAATACCTGTGACTGTACTTATATTTGTCTGCTAAGTCTTTTATATTGTTCAGAAATGGGTAGGTTTAGGGTAGGGGTGGATTTAGGTGCTCCAATGAAAGTATATATTTATATAAAAGTATATTTAAAGTATATTTTTTACAAATGCATGCAAATCATTAAATTAAGACAAACAAACTGAAAACAAAAAATGATGCAAAAGGGGTACCCTCTGCATTAAAAAGTGACGCTAAAGGGGTCCTGACCAAGCGTCAATGTGTGAGAACATGTTGCACATACAAATTTGCACGAGCCAGATCATATGAATTCATACCTTGTATAAGTTAGTTACCTTGTATAATATGTACAAGATCAGGTTGGTATAATGGCTGACAGGACAGGTAAAATTAATTTTTACTGACATATGGCCTGACAACATCTCATCTGACCACAGTTCACAGTTGTTCTGCTGAAGCTTCTCATCACCTGTACCTTTCCTGCACTTCTTTGACTAGCGCCTGGTGCTGAAGTGAAGTTGAAGTGCATGTCTGAAAAGTCTCCCATTTGATGTGGTCATAAAGACATTCTGTGACTAAATAAACACATGTTAATTTTGACAGTAGGGTACAATGGGGCTAAAGGCGCCTTTGATATTATGTTCCTCTAAACCACTAGATGGCACAAAAATGTGGCATAGCACTTTCTAAAATATTCACTTTTCAAGATGCATGTGGAAATTTGTCTGATCTTTGAGTCGATCGCGGGATGATTCTGTGCTTACTTGATGTAATATTTGATGTTTTTTAAAATGTTGTAGATTTCAGTAGCAAATGAGAATCGCTAAAATGGATGCTTATATTTTGAGACAAATTTCTTCTTAATGATTTTCAGTTTTGTTTAAGATAATTAAAGCAACAGTTTTTAAATGACGAAAGAATATGTAAAAGTATGGTATTTGAGGTCAAAAGCACCTTTGCTGTTGGAGCTAAAAGGCACAATAATTAACATGATAATTAATAAATGGCTGACTTTTCCATTTGTTGACATGGTTAGATTCAGATGGTAAATATCATTTATTATGTTGGGTGTCCATCTTAGAGAGAATCACCATGTTTAGAATGAAACCATCATATTTAAAAACATGATATTAATCATATCATATAATAAAATATAATTTGTTTTTACTACTGTACATCTATATTAAATTATTATGGGATCTCCTTCAATGCTTTCAGAATCTTTACTTTTTAAAATGATTTTGTTTTTATATTTAAAAAAATACTTGTTATATTAACATATTTTAAAGACAATGTATTTATTGAGCAAAATTAATTCTTTTATTTTTCAAAATTAACAGAAAATTGTACAAACCTTGCTAAAGTGATTGTTTTAAACAAGTATTAACTTAGACATTATTTAAAAAAAATAATAATCTTAAGGTGTGCCTTTAGCCCCTTTGTACCCTACTAGTAATTAATGAGAGAATTTTTATTTCTAGGTCAACTAACTCTTTAAAATATCATCTTCTCACAGCTTAATATACAACTACAAGTTTGCGTAGTGTTGTGTTCAGAAAAACATTTATTTCAGTTCTACTTGGTGATGATAGTGGTACGGAAACTACCACTAAATCATTGCTGTACGATGTCAGTTTATAAAAAATATATCAAATTTATTACACAATGTGGTTTATAATATTAATAACTTAATAACAATATTGATTAGAATAATCTGCACATTTCAAATACACTGAAATGATTAACTGAGCAACTTAATGTCATCTGTGTCCTCTCTATCATGTCAGAGGTGAAGTATGTCCACTGTAAACTACTTTGTTCACATCATACATCTCAGCCAAGGTACACAAATTCGACTCCAAACAATCCTATCAATCAACTAAGAGAGCCAGAGAGAAAAAAAAAAAATGGCTCTATCCCTCAGAGCAGAATGCCAGGCAGGCAGATGGATCTGGCTGTCTGACATGCCGTGAGGGAGATGGAGACCCTCACTCGAAAGAAACAGAAAAAAGCTCTTAGCTCTGTGGCTTAAACCATATTACGCTCGAGCGTAATAGTAGACTCCATTATTACACTATTGCACTGCTTTCAATCACAAACCCTTGCAGAGAAGACCACAAGGGAGTGTGAACGGGCATGGTGTGATCAGACTCTTTCAAGAACCTTTCAGCGAAGATGAGCCGTGTTTGGTCAGAGGCAGTTTGGTTCAGTCTCGCTGAGGCTTTAATGGAAAGCAAAGTCCTTAAATGAGCACTCAGACTGAGGATGAACTTAAAGCCTCTTCAAAGCGTGACATTTTAGTAGAGTAGAACCCAAGCAGCCTAATAACCAAATAGGATTTAATGTCAGGTGGGCTTAAGGGCTGTTTCCAGTGGGAGATTTGCCGGTATTCCTGCTTGACCCGCTGCTGTTATCGGACTGACTGGTTTTACATATCCATCCATCTCTCCAGTGTCCGACTATGAAGCTCAGCATTCAGTGTCAACTGTTGTTTTCTAAGCAGCAAATATTGATTTAGTGGCAACTTTGCAGATAGAGCATCTGTCTGCTATTGTATTCCCTTGATCACAAGTCTGTCTCAACTTCAGCCTCTGTTCGTTGTCTTTGTGATATGCGACTCCACAGTAAGTGACCTATGTGTCTAAAAATTCACTTTTTAGACACTATAGTTACTCACTCAATGAAATATTGAAACAGTCCTCTCACGTCCTCTGAGATTACAGTTACAGACTGCAAAACATTTCTGGTGAGTGCAGAGAAATGCCATGAAAAGGATATTTCAGCAATAATCAGCAATGTTCCCACTGTTATATCCCATTAGAATAGGAACAGTTCAGCTAAAAATAAAAAATCCTGTCATCATTTACTTTATTCAAAGGTTCCAAACCTGTAAGATTGTATGTAGATTGCAAAAGAAGATATTTTGTAGAATGTACTGGCTGTTCTTGAATGACTGAATGAGATTTGAGAGTCATAGTGCTTATAAACCTGGAATATTTTGAGTCCTATAAACCAGGGGTTCTCAACTCCAGTCCTCGGGGCCCACTGCTCTGCACATTTTGTATGTTTCTTAATCTGACACACTCAGTTCAGTTCATGGATCCTTCTCCTAATGAACTGATGATCTGAATCAGGTGCGCTAAATGAGGGAGACATCCAAAATGTGCAAAGCAGTGGGGCCAGAGGACTGGAGTTGAGAACCACTGCAATAAACCACATTTATGATGCTGATACTTTCATGTTGCCAGGGCCCGTATTCACAAAACATTTTATCTTACCACTAAGAGTTCTCCTAAATAGCAGTAAAAGTTTTTAGCTAAAAGTTTTCCTTTGAAACCTATTAACAATATATCATAAGGCTAAAAGTAGCTCATAATATAATATAATACCAGCCCTACTATTATGAATCCTGTCTGGTCTGCCCGCCACCAGAGGTCGCTGTGCATTTCATTAACATCTCACACTACACAGACTGTTCCATCACACCCAAGACTACGTTTCCCATCACCCATCGCGCTGATTGCGCCAACACCTGTATCCAATCAGGCGGAGTTAGGAGTCCTACATTTAGGACTGACACGCCCATTATTTTCAAGATTTTCTCCTAAATCGACAAGTTATGAGCTACTTTTAGCCTTAAGATGTTTCGTGAATACGGGCCCAGCTTGACAACCCATATGTGACCCTGGACCACAAAACCAGTCATAAGTAGCATGGATATATTTGTAACAATATCCAACAATACATTGTATGGGTCAAAATGATCAATTTTTCTTTTATGCCAAAAATCATTAGGATAATAAGTAAAGATCATGTTCCATTAATATATTTTGTGAATTTCATACTGTAAAGATATCAAAACTTAATTTTTAAGTTAATAATATGCAATGCTAAGAACTTCATTAGGACAACTTTAAGCAATTTTATTTATTTTTTTTCAATATTTTAATTGTTTTAAAAAATTGCCCCCCTATGACTGGTTTTGCGGTCCGGGATCACATATTCCTATTAATTTTCAACAAATGCAAAGAGTGGCAAGCAATTCTTCAATATTTTACTTTTTGTATTCCGCAGACGAAGGTCATAAATCCATCCATTCTCCAAACCGCTTGTCCTTGACAGTATTTAGTCCCGTTCATTTTTTTCACATCAGCCTACACTACTCCATAATAACTAAAAAAGATATGTGATAAACCAGATTTGTGATAACATGCATATCAGAGCAAAAATCAAGCCATGGGATCAAAAGAACTACTTGCAGAGTTCAGAAACAGGATTGTGTCGAGGCATATATTTGCTGCATTAAAGGTTCCCATGAGCAGAAGGGAAGTGCGTCTGGAGGAAACCAAGCACCATTCATCACCTGCACAATACTGTACCAATGCCAGAAATATGGTGGTAGCATGATGCTTTTGGGGTGTTTTTGGCAGGCACTGGGGAATCACGCAGGGGTGCGAGTTATCAATAGAGTTCAATGGAACTAACAGCCATAGTTAGCTAATGATTCTTCTGGGAAACGCACCCCCAGGGCAGCAGCACCTTCCAAAAGGACAAGCACACAGCCAAGACAATGCATGGTGGCTTACAGTAAGGACAACTGTGTGATCGTCTTTAAATGGTTCAGGCAGAGCTCCTACTTGAACCCAATCAAACATCTCTGGAAAGATATGACAGTCGCTGTCCACCAACATTCCCCATCCAATCTGACAGAAGCTGAGATGATCTGCAGAGAAGAATGACAGAAAATCCCATAATCCAAGGTACTTGTCGTACCCAAACAGACTTGAGGCTTCTGCCAAAGGTGCTTCAACTAAGTACTGAGTTAAGGGTATGAACACTTATGCAATGTGATATTTCAGTTTTTGTTTTTTGTTTTTTTAATGAATTTATCGCATGAGTGAATTTATTGATGAAGTTATCATAAATCTGTTATTTGCTTTGTCGTTATGGGTTATGGAGTGTACTGATGTGAAAAATTAAAAGTAATATAAATATCACTTAACAAAGTGTCATTGCAGAGTACACAATGTATTGCCAATAAAGGAAGTTCTAATTTAGCATTAGATTCTTTATAGCTGATGTCAGTTAATAACAAATGATGTTTCATTTATTTGTTTGATGTGTAATAAGGCTTTGACCTTATTAGTTTAATAGAAACAGATTACCTTTTCATAGATCATTTAATTCTGCCATTGCAACATCCATCTTAATCACTTACATTATACTGTATGCACCTTATGCACTTTATTTTTTTTATCCATTCATGGTATTCATTTAGTAATTATGTTAGTTACTCGTCTGTCTTTTTGTTAATAAAATTCAGATGACAAACTCCCTCCAACCTACATAATTTGTATTGTTAAAGAGATAGTTCACCCAAAAAGGAAAATTCTGTCATTAATTACTCACCCTAATGATGTTCCAAACCCGTAAGACCTTCGTTAATCTTTGGAACACAAATTAAGATATTTTTGATGAAATCAGCTCATTGTTGTCAGGAATATGAACCTGTTTTGATCTGTTTTCACCTCGGTTTCTGTCTTTCCTTATTTGGTCATGTTCCTGTCCTCATTTGTTTGATTGGTCATTCCATGCACCTGTGCTGCCCTCATTACACTGTAAAAAACAATTTGTTGAGTCAACTTAAAATAATTTGTAACCTGGCTGCCTTAAAATTTTAAGTTCAGTCAACTCAAAAACAGTTTATTCAACTTGAAATGTTAAATTATAGTAAGTGACAATTTACATATTTGAGTTGAATCAACTTCAAATTTTAAGGCAGCTGGGTTACTTACCCATCTGTTAAGTTTAGCAAACACAAATATCTAAGTTGTTTCTTAGTACAACTTGACATTTCAAGTTGACTAAACTTATTTTAGTTGACTGAACTTAAAATTTTAAGGCAGCAGGGTAACAAATTATTTTAAGCTCACTCAACAAATTGTGTTTTTTTATTTTTTACAGTGTATCCCATGTACTTAAGTTCCTGTCTGTGCATTCTTCCTTTTCAGGTCTACAAGTTGTGTTCATGTGTGATTTGTCCTGGTGTGGATTTACCCTATGTTGTGGATTTATTAAAGACTTTTTAATTTTTTCACATCTCCATCGTTCCTTCCGACAGCGTAACGTGACAATTTTACTCTCATGAACATGCGTCGAAGACTGACACAAAACTGAAGAAATTGGTAAAGTCCTTATTTCTGTTTTCTTTGCACACAAAAGTATCCTAGTAGTTTCATTAATGTAAGGTTGAACTGCTGATGTCACACAAAATAATATATACACACTCAATTTAATTTTCTTTTTTCCTCTTTTTTTCATTTTGGCTGAACTGTCCCTTTAAGAGTGAGACAACTTGAGTGACAGTGACTTGAGCAGATTAATAGACTGCATCTCAGAAAGATCAATTCTGGGTTATTGCTGCACTCCTTTGACAGGCATGAAAGTAGATTTACCGTAATGGCCACCAAAATTATAGAAATGCAGTGCTTGGAGGCCATTGTTTTTTTGTAAAGTCCAGGTTCACATTTATTGAATGTGCATTTGAGAGTACACATTGCTTCTGAGACTTTCATTTGCTGGTACGCAACAATATTTGCTCATATAGATGGTATATTGGAATCCACAAATAGAATCGCATTAACCTACTTTATGCACCTCACTCGCAGAGGCATTTTAATTGCACTGTTATGTTCAGGCAAAAATAACGACAAAAACAATAAATCTTCTCTAAAACGGACATGACTACTGTTTATTGTTCTAATACTGCTCTGTTACATATAGCTGAAAATGTCAGTCTTATGAATTGCAAAGCTGCAAAATGTATTGAATGCACCAGCAGTGCCGGGTGGGGGGCCTTATGGTAATACAACCGAACTGTAATATACAGATATGCATATGTAGGACACAGAGCCTTGGGAGGAATAGATGTGAAGCACGGTGGTTGAAGCAGCCCGTTTCTCACAGTAACTCTAATAAAATTTGAGATGCAGGCCTCACCAGCCAATGGAAGGAGAGTCAGCTGAATGCCTGAATAACAACACAGTAAGTACTGCATTCCCTATAAGATACACCAGAGAATTGAAGCTGTGTTACGTTCTTATGCTGTTATACTACAGCAAAGCTACTTTGACAGGTACAGTGAATAGGCTGTCATGCTAAACCTGTCTTGCTCTTGTTCTGAATGTTGTGAATTCAAATTTTCTTGTCCGTCTGGGTATATTAATATAGACTGGAAGTGTACACAGATTCTACTTTACATCAGTGACCCACAAATACATTCAGTATTAGGACTGAAAAAGCTTTCTGATTTGCTCTGTTCAAAAGATTACTGCACAGACAAGGCAAAAAAGGACCCTGATGAGTGTTTATTTCCATTAAATATTATTTTTTTAAGCGTACGCTTCATTGATGAATGATTATCTTTGCATTTCTATGCCGTATAGTTTAAACTGGAAACAGAGCATAGTTAATCAGATCCTTAAAAATGCACTTCATGGTGTTGCTTAGCTCAGTTGCTTAATTTAGCAATATTATATATATATTTTTATTACTATTCAAATCAAAACAGTGCACTAGGCATCTCAAAACCTTTATTTGGGGTTTTTAAGTGTGGGGTTCAAGTTGGCCTGAAGTGCAATTAGATTTAGAATATTTAGACTTTATTTAGATCAATTCTTATATTTTTTGTTACAATTTTAACAATACCAATACTGATTATTTCTTATATGGGTGTGTAATTTTTCAAAATAATGTACATTTTTAGTAAAAAAGTTGTAAAGGCAAATTGCATCCACATGGCACACTTGCCAATAATAAGCTAATATGAGCACAATTAAATAAAAATGTTTGTACCAATAGGTGTAATATATTAGCGGTGCGCAGGCATGAGCAAAATTAAAAATGCACTGGGTAAACGAGTTCAGATGGCTCATTTGTGCAGACAGGGTTGACAGCTGTTAATATCGACTAACCATAATACTGCATAAGATTTCCATTCAAACTGAAAACATAAATATAGCTATGCACTGCCAGTTCTTGAGTAAATACACAAAACTGACATTCTTCACTCACCAGCAGGCTATATGCGTACTTGCAGGCAACCTGCTAAAATAAAAGCCTGCTGATTTTTGGTGTGAAAACGGAGAAAATTCGGTAACACTTTACAATAAGGTGTCATATGAAGACTGTTTTTTTTGTTTGTTTTTTTTTTGTTTTAAAAAATCATGTTTTTAAATGTTTTTGTTTGTTATCTTGTTTTTATTGTGTTTTGTTAGTTAGCTGCATTTTTTAAGTTTTTTTAATGTACACTGTAAAAAATTCCTGTAAATTTACAAGGACATTTAACAGTAAAATGTTTTCATATAATAACAGTGTTACTGTATTTGCATTGTGGGATATGTTGACCAGCAACAGTATGACACTGTTGTTTAACAGCATAATACCATATTTTCCCTTGTACATGTGCATATAGAAAGACATTTTGGTTTATCTGCACGAGGTAATTTTGCAGCTCTGCCTTTTATTGTTTTATTTCTGAAGTACTTATTACTTTTAAAAATTAACGTTTAAACACCCAATTAAGCTTTTGGGATTTAAACTGGATTCGTGACTGTGTTTTAATCAGCAAGTTACCACAGGAGTGTCAACCCTTTGTACAGACTGGCATCATATAACACACAACTGGTAAGAAACTTTTTTTTTTTTTCTTCTAACCTGCATGTCTTAAACTTTATCTAAAAAAATGAGTAAAAAATGACTCTGGAATGTTTTTTTTTTTTCTTTTGTGGTTACAATTTTAGCGTGCGGTTCAAACCGGCTATTATCTGCTGCTGTTATTTGCAAACACACTTTTGGTTTTATCTTACCGAGTACACTTCTAAATATTTACATTATAAAGAGCCAGCAAAGCATAATTCGATGAAAGGATAACATGTTTTAATCATGAAACAGTAACCGAGTAAGATATGATAGCATTGTTAGCTCGTAAGCTTATACTCAGACTGTATTTGATTTGTTATTTATTACCATCACACAATTTATGTAGCAAAAGATACATGTGTATGAACAAAATTCATAACTCTTGCATGATTACTGTGAAGGTATTCAAAGCGCTGCTAGCGACTGCAAAAATAGCAGCAGATGGACAGAAAGAATTTGTCAGTTTTTATTTTATTTTTAAACTTTAATTTTTGTGGGGGATGTAATTAGTTAACTAGAGAAGCTATCTGTTCTTTACATTATGTTTTCCTTATCCTTGTAGTTCAAAGTTGACTTTGTAGAAAAGCAGATGACTCATTCTTTAAGAAAACGTAAGTTTGCCTATTATTTGTTCAAGAAATCATTCATCATTCATCATCATTACCTAAAAATGGTTATCTCATTATTTACTCAACTTTATGCTGTCTCAAACTCATATGACTTTCTCTTGGAGGACAAATTAAGATTGTCTTGGAGAACTGATGTCTGTTTTGCCCATACAGTGGAAGACCAGAGGGAACCAAACTTTCACCTCCAAAAGGAACATAAAGGTGTGATTAATTACCAGTAATTTTGTCTGATATCAAAATATCAGACCAAAGAACCACAATTAGAAACTGGAATTGCAAAATGCAAAATTGTTTTCACCCAAACAAATTGAATCACTTCAGAAAACTGGCTAAACCATGTGATTAATTACCTTTATCCTCTATTTACTGTATGTCTGTTGGTATTAAAGTTTGGTCCCCATTTTCTTTTGCATTGTAAGGACAAACAGACATCTCATCTCCATTAAATAATTGAATTTTACTCTGAGTATAGTAGTTTTATTGCCTCTGTAGAATATTACAAGAAGTAGCACATTGTTTTTTTTTTTTTTTTTTTTTGGTAATTTGCAGATACTGTGCGGAATTTCAAATTGTTATTATTAAGAGATGTCTCCCACTCCTTCTGACCTTGAGAAAATGGGTAACCTGCCTGTGACTCCTAGCTTGATCCTTCTTGGTAAGTATATGTCTGCATTTTGTTTCACTAAAGCAAAGCTCATGCTCCAGACTGACACTAGTTTCTATTATCAGGAAAAGATCCACCTTAATGTGCTTCATACTAGAATCCATTTATTATAAATGCAGCATGTATGACTTTTAGTTAGAAAGTTTAATTTGATCAAATCAAATTATACACAAGAATATGTTCTGAAGCTTTTCTCCTCTTATTTTTCAGATACTTTATTGGAATAAATCCAGAAAAGAGGATCAAAGCTGCATGGAGAAGAGAGATGTCTAAAATAACTGGAAAAAATGCAGAGGACCCAAGATGATGAAGAAGAACATCAGTCCAGAAGTATCTCATCCTTAACTCAACCTTATGCTGTCTCAGACCTAGGACTTTCTCTTAGAGGACAAATTAAGATATTGTCATAGAGAAATATTTGCCCATACAATGGAAGACAAATGGGAACCAAACCTCTGAGCTCCAAAAGGAACATAAAGGTATGATTAATTAAAGACACCAGTCATTTCATTTGATATCTTTTAAAAAAATAATAATAATAATAAATAAATAAAAAAATAGCTGGTGCTCACTGAAGCTTGATTTGAGAGTACATTTGTATTTTATGAACAAATAAAGACTTTATGCATGTTTGTATGTTTGTATGCATGCCTGTTTTAGGGAATATTGTAAACGTTTATCTAGTGTTGTATCAGAATAAAATAAGACATAACTTGACTTTGTTCTCTTTTTTAATACAGTCAAATAGAAAATGCAGGGTAAAATATGCATTGAAAATTGAGATCATGGAGTTATGAGTAATATGCAATTTAACAGATATATGCTGCTAAATTACAGTTGTATACTGCAGATGACAAAACGGCATTTTGCTGTTAATTTCAAAAACAGTAGCACACTGTATTTTTACAGTATGATGCTGGCAACCACAGCTGCCAGTAGATTACCGTTTTTTTTTTTTTTTTACAGGAAAATTTTTTACAGTGTAATCAAAATAACCCAACTGCAGTTTGATTGAGATTAATTGGAATGCACAATGACAAAACATGATTTTTGAAAATTGTTAAAAACGCAAATGCAAATGAACTCTTTATTTTTTAACATTAATGTTAAAATTAACATTAATGATAACAATTTACAATACGTTCAAAACACTATTTATTCATCTTTTAGTTAATAAAAATACATTCATTGTTTGTTCATGTTAGTTCAGACTGCATTTAATGTTAATAAACACAACTTGCCATTTTAATAATGCTGAAATTAACATTAATTAAGATTAATAAATGATGTACTGTAAAAAACAATTTGTTGAGTCAGCTTAAAATAATTTGTAACCTGGCTGCCTTAAAATTGTAAGTTCAGTCATCTCAAAAAAAAGTTTATTCAACTTGAAATGTTAAATTATACTAAGTGACAACCTAGATATTTGAGTTGAATCAACTTAAAATTTTAAGGCAGCTGGGTTACTTACCCATCTGTTAAGTTTAGCAAACACAAATATCTAAGTTGATACTTAGTACAACTTAACATTTCAAGTTGACTAAACTTATTTTAGTTGACTGAACTTAAAATTTTAAGGCAGCAGGGTAACAAATTATTTTAAGCTGACTCAACTGTTACGAGGAATGAGTGACGTGAGGCGAGCGGATCCATATGCAAGCTTTTATTGATAATACGAGACAAAGACATAGTCGTGCAGGCAGGGTCAAACAACAGTAAACAGAAATGTAGGAGGCGAGACGAGAGAATAGTCCAGGAAGAGGAGCGATAGTCCGAAAAGGCAGGCGGCTAGACAGACGATAACGAGATAACCAGGCCAGAGATCAAAAACCAGGAACTAGGAACTTGGAACAGGAACTAGGAATACAACAATACAACGATTCAACAATCCTTGAAGAGCACTGGGAAGGACCGGGGGGCTTTATAGAAAGCCTGATTGGTCACGGGGGCTGACGCAATCAGTGCGGTGGAGGATGGGAGATGCAGTCCGGGGTGTGATGCAACAGTCAGAGTGTGTAGGTGAGGTGAGAGTGACATCTGGTGGTGAGCGGACAACGGGACACCGACCAGATTCGTGACATAGCCCCCCCCAAGGAGCGGCTTCCAGACGCTTGAAGGGAACAACAGTCCAGGGGAGCGGTGGGGTGGGAGCGAGACAGGGCGAGGGCTGGAGGGCCAGGTCCATGTAGGAGGCCCAGTGATTGAGGCAGGACCGACAGAGCAGGTACCCTCCAGGGCGGGGCCGGAGGCGGTGCAGGGGCCCTCCAGGGCGGAGGCGGAGCAGGAGCCCTCCAGGGCGGAGCAGGAGGCGCAGGAGCCCTCCAGGGCGGAGCCGGAGGCGGAGCAGGAGTCCTCCAGGGCGGAGCCAGAGGCGGAGCAGGAGGCAGAGCAGCCCTCCGGGGCGGAGCAGGAGGTGGAGCAGCCCTCCGGGGGCGGAGCAGGAGGTGCCGCAGCCCTCCGGGGCAGAGCAGGAATCTGCGTCACGGTCTGGGACCTGGGGAAAGCAGGGACAGAGGAAGCAGACAGAATAGGGGGAGAAGGCGCAGCAGCCCTCCGGGGCGGAACAGGAGGCACGGCAGCCCTCCGAGGCGGAACAGGAGGCGCGGCAGCCCTCCGGGGCGGAACAGCATTAGATCATTCAGCAATTAGCACTGTATTTTTAAATGTACTATAAAATAAATGTATTTTTATCTAATATTCATTTTGTATTGAAAAATATAATAGTATTATCAAACATTATTTTGTTTATTCTTTAATAAAAAAAAAACTAAATAAAGTACAAAAATACTATTATTATTATTTTTCAAGTTATATTAATGGATCACATGTGCAGTATGAGTAAAACTTAAACAGACTGAAAAACTTATGTGTCCCCCCCATTATAGCATAAATATGAATTTAAAAAATAAATAAATAAAATAAAATATATACAAAATAAAATATCTACGACATAAAACATGGACAAAATGTATTAATCTTCTTAAACAGGCAATCATGTTTTCCAGACCAACTTCCACTTTCTACATTTTCAAATATTTAGGCTTCCTGACAGTAATGTTCAGAAGCACTCTGAATTTGTTACAGATGTATTGCGTAAATCAGTCACTTTTTTCAGAAGACATTCATCTTGACAGATTCCCTCAGTTTAATTGGCTACACTTCATGAGAGGCAATTTCAGATCTGAGATGTCATTATCGTTCAAGACGTTTATCTGATAACAGCGGCCCAGTTAAACACAAGGAGACATGCTAGAAAATATGCTTTTGCAACATATTTTATTTACCACTGATTTGATAAAGAAAGTAATATTTATATATTAGCAATGTATTTCATGAGAATAATCAAAAGTTCACATGCTTGGCAGGGTTCAGTTTCAGATGTGGGCCAGAGAGATATAGCTTAAGCTGCAAAATGAGATTTTTGCGATCTTTGATTATTGTTTTGTCTAATATGACGTTCACAAAAACACATTCCTTCAGTTGTCATGTTACGTGCGTAAATCCACATAGTTGTGTGCCACACCATCACAACTGCAAAAAGAAAAAGCAAATTGTGATGGGCTTTACACAAAAATTGAAAGTCTTTATTATGCCTTCATGCTTGTCATAAAATTGGGGTTGGTTGCCATGGAGACCACGTCTATAGTACAACCTCTAGTGACTGGGAAGTGTGAATGTGCATGTGGGAGAGAAAGCAAAAAAGCATTTTAATATATATTTATTTACTTCAAATATCGTCATTATTTTTTCCACTGTTTTGTTTAATTATCATCTCAGCCTCTACTCCTATTTGAAATGCTCATAAAGCATACTGAAACAATGAAAGAGAGACTGTGTGTTTCAGCCTCTATAATAAAAGCTGAAGTCAGGGAAAATCTGCACATAAAAGCCTGCGTCTCTCTTATAGCCTCCCGACTGACCTCAAAAACAAATGTGCTGAACCTCCAGAGAGCCCAGCATGTGGGGGTGAGCTGCGGAAATGACCCCAGTTTGTTTCTGGAGATGACATGGGGAGAGCGAGTGTCCTCTGCAGCTCGCTGAATAAAAGATGGAATTTTCCGCTGAATACCTCGCTGTGAAGACAGATACAGTAGGTTAAAGCTCCATGAGTCATCGGGAGGCTCAGACAGTTTGTTGACGGTAGTCTCAAACATTGGCTTTAGAGAACAGAGTTGCCCTATATAGATATTCAAAACCAAATGCTTTGAAGAAAGCATAAACTGTAAGGCATTTGAGAGGTGGTACATTTACGTTTATAAGAAATATCATTTGTGAACATAATTTCACATTCTTTATAAGACATGTATTTAGTTGTGTTATATATTCATGTCTCCTCTAACCGCCTCTGTTTAGCACAGCTTAACCTGTTGAGAAGTGAAAAAGAAAACTTGACACTTTGTGAAGAGCTCCACCATGGCCTTCTTTCACAGTTATAATAATGCTCAATGTGAATGAAATGCAGTGTATGTATTTTGAAAATTGCTTGTATATGGAAAGAGTATTTTTGTCAGTCAAAGAGTGTATGTGTGTGTGTGTGTGTTTACTTGGTAAGCGCAGGAGGAAATTGATTGTGCTGATTCTATCTCTTGAAGTCACCTAATAGGTCTGTGTAATTTGTCTCAGGTGGCTTCGAAAAAAAAAACGAAAAATCTTAAACTGTAGGCACATTCTCGCAGAGATGTATTGCTTTGCAATTAATGCACAGTAGGTGAAAAAAAGCTCTTTATCACAAGCAAAAGCCAGCATTATAGTTATTTTAATAGGGGGTCAACATCATTGAGAGATCTTTCGCCATTAAAGAATGCCTGTGAGTTTTAATTATAGGCCCATTTATTATGGCAACCTGTATCTAATGAATAGGGTCAACCTTTGCCTGAATGTGGTGCTAAGAGGGTTTGTAACTTCACAATTTGTGTCTAGGCCTATTACATCAGAACTGAAATTCAATAGAAATCCCATTTTCTATGGTGTGGTCTCGACTAAGTGGCAAATTAAAGGAGAAGTCCACATCCAAATCAAAGATTCACAGATAATGTACTCACCCCCTTGTCATTCAAGATGTTCATGTCTTCCTTTCTTCAGTTGTAACGAAATTATGTTTTTTGAGGAAAACATTTCTGCATTTTTCTCCATATGATGGAGAAAATATTATAGTTCCTCAATTTTGAACTTCCAAAATGCACTTTTAAATGCGGCTTCAAACAATCCCAAATGCGGTTGTAAATGATCCCAGCCAAGGAAGAAGGGTCTTATCTAGGGAGTTTTTCAACATACCCTAACTGTCATGAACCGGAACAAAAACAGTCCAGGCAGAGTAAGACAAAACGAGCGTCTGACATTAAAAAGTATATAAATTTTATTATTTTTACTAAAATAACCAATCGTTATGCTAGATAAGACCCTTCTTTCTCAGCTGGGATCGTTTACAACCAAATTTGGGATTGTTTGAAGCCGCATTTAAACTGCCTTTTGGAAGTTCAAAATCGGGGCACCATAGCAGACCATTATATGGAGAAAAATGCTGAAATGTTTTCCTCAAAAACATAATTTCTTTACGACTGAAGAAAGAAAGACATGAACATCTTGGGTGACAAGAGGGTCAGTAAAGTATTTTTAAATTGTTGCTCTAGAAGTGGACTTCTCCTTTAAGTGCTATAGAGAACTGAATTTATTGTGTTTTTCCATGATTTTTTTAAAAGTAAAGCACTTCAAATCACAGATGAAAAGATAAGCAAAACAAAACAAAACAACAAAACTCTTTAGCAATACACACAATTTACAGCTGAACAAAACAAAGCAAAAAAATAAATAGATTATATTTACACAACCTGATCGCATGACGAAAACATACCCGTGGGAACTTTTTCACGAGATGCAAAATACGGAAACTGAGTGGTGCTTAAAGAGTGTTTGATTTTTTCCCCAGAACAGATGAATGTACATATGGTATGTTTTATTTGACATTGGTTTTGTACGCTGTTCTGACTTGAAACGTCCGTTGAGTGGCGCTATAACTCTAATGCTCTGTGACCTTTTAAAATAACGTACCATCTGCACTACACCCCTTAGCACACATACATCATGGAGACGTCTATTTGACGTTTGCATTTACATCTGCAAGACGTATTTTTTAGCTTTGTTTGCTCATCTGTAATATGTCTATAGGACATTTCCTATCAGACATCAAATAGACATCTATTATATGTCTTTAAGATGTTTATGATTTAGAATGTAAGTAAAACTGGCAGACTTCTGTCAGATGTTTGTAGATAAAGATCAAGATTTCCAGATCAAGTGATCTTTGACAGACATAGGACCTAAACCTACCTGATAGTATGAACAAAAGCGAATGTGACATAAAAACACAATCACAAAAATGCCTTTTTAGCTTGTTTGTCAGTCTTTTATCTTTCAGCTCTTTCATCGTGAGTCATGTTTTTCACAGGATTCGTACCCAAGGATTCCACATCTTAAGTCCCATTCCGTCCCCACTGAGCTACCGAGCAAGCTTGTTACTGGAATACGAAACATATAGAGCTGTAATCATAACTGTGTACAAAAATGATTACAAGTTTTCGCTGTTTTACCGCCTCTAGTGTTCATTTCTGTTGGAAAATGCAGTGATATGTACTTAGTGGTGCGTATTTTGCATCTTGCGAAAAAGTTCCCACAGGTACATTTTCGCCATTAGATCAAGCAGAATTATTAAATGGATGATGCTTTATTGATTCAGTAAAGCCCTCCCCTATACCTGCCCCTAACCTACATGCCCCTGATGTAAAAAAGGGAAAAAGAACTGTTTGACAAAAGGCAGATTTGAACTCAGGTCGATCACATCAAAGAGCTACCGCTACGCGCTTTACCACTTACGTCACTGAAGCTGTTGTTTAGCAGGCATCTTTTGTAATGTTGTTTAGCCCAACCACACATTGGTGGGCAGAGTTAGTGTAAATAGCCTCTGCCCACAAGTCAGGCTATTTGCATTTAGTGTAAATCAGAGGTCTCAAACTCAATTCCTGGAGGGCCGCAGCTCTGCAGAGTTTAGCTCCAACCAGCTCCAACTCACACCTGCTTGGAGTTTTTAGTAATCCAGAACACCTTGATTAGCTGGATCAGATGTGTTTGATTAGGGTTGGAGGGAAAATGTGCAGAGCTGTGGCCCCCCAGGAATTAAGTTTGAGACCACTAGTGTAAATAGACCAACATACATGCAGTAAAACTCCAACAACTTTACTTCACACAAGGTATGATTTACAGGTACAGCATTTTGATTAATAAAGCCTAATTTTCACTCAACTTTTTGCACAAAATTATGTTATGAATTTGAAAACTGATACTTTTGTACGTTGTCATTACATATACAGCTTCATACACATGAGCTGTCTAATTCAGTAGGTTTGCTCGGTAGCGCACCCGATACAGCCTTGCACTTAAGTGATGAACAGCTGCAATACGTACCTCAAACAGCAATACGTGCCTGTACCAACGTAATAAAAAACGTGCCACATTTACGTATTGAATGTGTGTTTTATCGCCACTCTCCGGACATTTTACTTTGAAACTGCCGCACGTACAGTAAGGTACGTAGTTTCAGTGTTGAAGAAATGTACATAGAGGCAAGTATGTTCATGAGCCTGGGTTAAAATAGACACTCAGAAAAAGGCAAAAAAACAAAACAAACAAAAAACAACACACATTTAATTATAAGCAAACAGAAAAAAAGTCCCCCAAAAAGTGGACCTTTTTAAATGTATTCTCCCATATGTTTATAAGTATCACAGAACAGTTTCCACTGAGAAAATGTAGGATTTTTGCTTTTACCAAGTGCAAAACAAACATCCAGGGTGTTTCATGCCAAAAGCAAACAGTATGAAATACGTTCAGAAATGACAGTAATGTGTTTGCACCACTGAACTCCAGAGACAACAGTGGTGCGTACAGCCTTTTGTCTCATGAATTGGACGCTAATGAGGCAATGCATTTGCCAATAGATTCTAAGGAGTGTTTATCATAACACTTTATGATCATCTTTCAGGATGCAATACAAACATTGTTGACTGAAAAGCTTTATAATTCAGCTCAAATATAAATAGGTTGGATCCTAGCCAAGCACTTTGTTTTTGTTGACATAACTATGCTGAGTGCTCAAATCATAATGTTACCTGTACACAAGGCTGTAGGTTTGTTTTTAACACTGGTAGCCCTGTTGAAAAAAAAAACAGCATATGCTGGTTAAATAGGTTATGAAGCATGGATGCTCGTCATGAGCTGGTGAAAGCTGGTCTTCAGCTGGTCATGTGCTGGTCCTAAGTTGGTCCTGAGGAGGGACCATCTTATGACCAGCGTATGAGCAGCTAAGCATCTTAAGCCAGCTCAAGCCAGTATCCATGCCAGTATCCAGCATACGTTGTTTTTTCTATACATGCTATATGCTACATGCTAACACTTAAGGCTATAAACAAGAGACAAAATGACATCCTGCTTTTGTCTGTTTTATTTGTTTTGTTGACCTCTCACATATAACCAACTAAGTACCACCCTTATGAAAAATAACCATGGTTTTATTGTAGTAAAAGTGTGGTAAACATGGTTTGAAGTATTGATTACCATTTGTATAAGCACAGTTTTACTACAAAAGCCATGGTTAAACTATAGGTAGTGTAACAAAACCATGGCTAATTTGTGGTTACCATAGTTTAAAAATATTAACCATGTTTTTTTTTATTTCATTTGTAGTAAAACCATGGTTAATTTTGTAGTGAACAATTATGTACATGCAATGTTTGTCAAACTACTGCTTCTGACTACTGCTTTAGATGCTATTTTCTTAGTTTTTGGATACAATCTGATTCACAGATAAACACAGACAAAAATTGATTTGATTAATTACTGATCTGAACCTACCTGAAACACATAATTAAGAACTTTTTTTAAATAGTTGAGAATATGTAAACAAAACCGAGATTAATACTAAGACGTAATAATCAAAATCAATCACATTTAGTACAGAATCAAACCAAGAGCTTGTGAATTGGAATCAGAATGAGAACAAAGCCCTACTGTTATTGTAAATAAAAAACTTAAACCAGCTTAAGGTGCTAAACCAGCAAAATACCAGTTTATCCAGGCTAAACGTCCAGCTAGATAAACTAGTGAAAGCCGTCAGGCTACTTCAGGCCTGCTTTTTCCCCATCAGGGTTTAACTTGGATTTTTAAAGAGCTTTAGAAATAGTTATTTATACATTAATATACAAAAACTTAAAGCCACATGCCAAGACATCATCCATCTGAGACATCGATGAAAGACATCTAACAGGGAGCCAAAAAAAACACAGAACACTCTCACACAAATACATTTGCCATCACACTTTCCAGCATTTAATATTTGTGAAAGGACGCATTTCTTGGCCGTCTCATGGAACCTGTGCCAGTCCAGCTCCAGAGAGAGGACACTGACAGAATTTAATCCCAAATAGCTTATTGATTGAGGCAGCTTTCTATTGATTTATACTATGAAGCACTCCAAGCTCTGCAGCTATAACTCTACAAAGGAAGAGCGACTGAAACGGATTTGCAAAGCTTGAATAACTTTATTTGAGTCATCAACAAAGCCCTTGCCACCTGCCACTGCCATTTTTGCCCTTTCAGTAGGTCATGATGGCTCATCAGCATTCCTTTTACCTTCACAGGTCATTAAACAAACATGTACGCTGAAAATGTCTGATTTATGTGCCATGCAATTGTTCACAGAGGACTACAGGCATGGAATTATGACTAAAACATTCACTTTGACATCAATAAAAGCAGTGAAGGGAAAGGTTTACACCTCATACTCAATGAAAATGTTGCCTATTTAAATGGTTTGACCATGAAGAAAATTGGCCTGTACACTCTTATCATCGAGGCTGAGAACACAACGCTGCAGACAACAGGTAGCTAAATGCTGTTAATATCACTGTTTTCCATGTTGGTGGAGTAAATATTCTTACACACCAGTGTTTTGTATGCATTTGGCCACTCAGCGTACATTTATATCACTGATAGTTCCTATAGAACTGTTTTAGACTTTACTCTGAAGTAAGAGCTAATTTAGTTCCTACAAAAACAGAGTTCCTAGAACTAAATATGTTCTTAGTTCTTTTGGTGTGAACACAGCAAAAAGCATGAACTTCCACCAATACTACTAGGAACTATTACAAGGCTCCTCCAGTGCGAAAGCCCCTTAAAGAACCTTTCAATGAAGTTCTTTTTTTTCTTAGTGTGAAAAACATTTTAATCTGAATAACATTTTTTTCATTATAAAATTTAATTGCACAATTTAAAAGTCCCATGGCTGTTAGGGATTCTTTCACATAGCCATCAATGCCAAAAGAAACTTTATTTTTACACAATTCTTAAGAGTGTATGCTGTTTGCACTTTAGAAACCCTTGCTGTGCAGAGACTAACAACAGCACTGCAGCACATATTGAAAACATTCTTTAATGTGAGCTGAGTCACGAGTGTTACGGGGAGAACGAGACGAGAGGCGAGCGGATCCATGCGCAAGCTTTTATTGGATTGGCGGGACAAAGACATAGTCGTACAGGCAAGGTCGAGGCAGGAGCAGACAGGAATAATACAGGCAGTAGAAGAGAATGGTCCAATAAACGAGAGCTATAGTCCAAAAGGCAGGCGGCTAGACAGAAGAGAACGGGAAACCAGGCGGGAGATCCAAAAACCAGGAACTAGGAATACACTAGGAAATACTAACAAAACAACAATACAATAATACAACCAACCGTGAAGTGCACTGAGGAGGAGCGGGGTTTTTATAGGACGCCTGATTGGTCACGGGGACTGACGCAATCAGAGCGGTGGAGGATGGGAGATGCAGTCCGAGATGCATAGTGACAGTCAGAGTGTGTAAGTGATGCGAGAGTGACATCTGGTGGTTAGTGGACAATGGGACATAGACCAGATTTGTGACATAGCCCCCCCCCAAGGAGCGGCTTCCAGACGCTCCAACAGAGTAACAGTTCAGGGGAGCGGTGGGGCGGGAGCGAGACAGGGCGAGGGCTGGAGGACCAGGTCCCTGCGGAGGACCCGGTGATTGAGGCAGGACCGGCAGCACAAAGGCCCTCCAGGACGGAGCCGGGGGCGGAGCATGAGGCACAGGCGTACTCCAGGGCGGAGCTGAAGGTAGAGCAGTCCTCCACGGCAGAACCGGAGGTGGAGCAGGACTCCTCCAGGGCGGAACTGGAGGCGGAGCAGGACTCCTCCAGGGCGGAACTGGAGGCGGAGCAAGACTCCTCCAGGGCGGAGCAGGACTCCTCCAGGGCGGAACTGGAGGCGGAGCAGGACTCCTCCAGGGCGGAACTGGAGGCGGAGCAGCCCTCTGGGGCGAAACAGGAATCTGCGTCACGGTCTGGGACCTGGGGAAAGCAGGGACAGAGGAGGCAGACAGAATAGGGGGAGAAGGCGCAGCAGCCCTCCAGGGCGGAACAGGAGGCGGAGCAGCCCTCCGGGGCGGAACAGGAGCCTGCGTCATGGTCTGGGACCTGGGGAGAACAGGGACAGAGGAGACAGACAGAAGAAAGGGAGAAGCAGAGAGTTTAGAGTTTAACGCCCCCTCCATAAGAGGTTCTACAGCTGACGCTGACACCTCTGGAGGCATTGGCGCAGCTTCTCCGACGGGGAAGGCCTCTGGGGCAGACTCGAGACCAGACGGGACCTCTGGAGCAGGCTTGAGATCAGACGGGAGCTCTGGAGCAGGCTTGAGATCAGACGGGAGCTCTGGAGCAGGCTTGAGATCAGACGGGAGCTCTGGAGCAGGCTTGAGATCAGACGGGAGCTCTGGAGCTGGCTTGTGACCAGGCGGGAGCTGGGACGGAGCAGGAAACCGCGTTATGGTCTGGGACCTGGGAAAAGCAGAGACAGAGAAGGCTGACAGAACAAGGGGAGAAGCAGAGAGGTTATTGGGGGATGCCGCCTCCATGGGAGGATCTACAGCCAAGGCTGACACCTCAGGAGGCATTGGCATGGCTTCTCCAAGTGAGGGGAGCTCTGGAGCCGACTTGTGACCAGACGGGGCCTCAGGGATTGACTTTGGAACAGACGTGACCTCAGGAGCTGACTTGTGAACAGGCGTGGCCTCAGGGGCACAGTGTGCAGCCCACACACACCAAATGGCAACCGCCATTAAAGGAAGAGCAGCATCGGGAGGTTGTGGTGGATCCAGTACGCTGGCTATCATGATAGGCCGTGATCTTGGGATGTCTGACGAGATGTGACTTGACTTAGGGTCATCGGACGGGGCGTGACCTGACTCTGGGCGGTCAGACGAGACGTGACCTGACTCTGGGCGGTCAGACGAGACGTGGCCTGACTCTGGGCGGTCAGACGAGACGTGGCCTGACTCTGGGCGGTCAGACGAGACGTGGCCTGACTCTGGGCGGTCAGACGAGACGTGGCCTGACTCTGGGCGGTCAGACGAGACGAGACTTGACTCTGGGCCGTCAGGAGGGACGAGACTGGATCCTGGGCCGTCAGGCGGGACGAGACTGGACCCTGGGCCGTCAGGCGGGACGAGACTGGACCCTGGGCCGTCAGGCGGGACGAGACTGGACCCTGGGCCGTCAGGCGGGACGAGACTGGACCCTGGGCCGTCAGGCGGGACGTGACTGGACCCTGGGCCGTCAGGCGGGACGTGACTGGACCCTGGGCCGTCAGGCGGGACGTGGCTGGACCCTGGGACAGCAGCAACAACTTTGTTTGGCTCATGAAGATCAGCTGTGGTCTGACTTGGTTCTTGGAGATTGGCTGTGACTTGACTCGATTCGTGAAGAACAGTAGTGAACTGCTTTGACTCATGGAGACCAGCGGTGACTTGACTTGGCTCATGGAGATCAGCAGTGACTTGATCTGACACGTGAAGACCAGCAGTGACTTGAACTGGCTTGAGAAGATCATTGACTTCACTTGACTCAGGAACCACGGCTGTTACCTTGCTTGACTCAGGAATGACCGCCTTGACATTGCTGGACTTGGAAGCCTGACTGGACTTGGAAGCCTGACTGGACTTGGAAGCCTGACTGGACTTGGAAGCCTGACTGACTGGACTTGGAAGCCTGACTGGACTTGGAAGCCTGACTGGACTTGGAAGCCTGACTGGACTTGGAAGCTGGACTTGGAGCCAGCCATAGCCTGACTTGACTCTGGAGCAGCGGCTGAAGCTTGACTTGGCTCTGGAAAAACAGCAGCAGCTTGACTTGGCTCATGAGGACCTGCTGTAACCTGGCTTGGCTCCTGAAGAACAGGTGTGACTTGGCTTGACTCGTGGGGGACAGCTGTGGCTTGGCTTGACTCGTGAGGAACAGCTGTGACTTGGCTTGACTCGTGAGGAACAGCTGTGACTTGGCTTGACTCGTGAGGAACAGCTGTGACTTGGCTTGACTCGTGAGGAACAGCTGTGACTTGGCTTGACTCAGGGGTAGCCGCCGCGACATGGAGCGCCACTTTAGCTGCCCGTACTGTCATTAGGGGTGTGTCCAGCACGTGGGCCATCATGACCACAAGTGGCGTCCGGGCGCTGACCACAGGTTCTGGAATGGCAGCCATATTGTGGAGCGGCTTGGAGACGGCGGCCATCTTGTGCATTGGCTCTGGCGTGGCAGCCATCTTGTGCAGTGGCTCTGGCGTGGCAGCCATCTTGTGCAGTGGCTCTGGCGTGGCTGTAATTTGACTTGACACAGGAACTACAGTTCTGGCTTGATTTGAAACAGGAAAAACAGTTTTAGCTTGACTTGCCTTAGGAAGAGCAGCTCTGACTTGACTTGATGCAGAAAACACAGCCCCAGCTTGACTTGACACAGGAACAGCAGCAGTAAACTTGCTTGACTCAGGAAATACAGCTGCAACTGGACTGGACTCGGAAACGTGACTTGACTCAGGAAACACAGCTGCAGCTTGACTTGACTTGGAAACTCGACTTGACTCAGGAAATGCAGCTGTAACTCCATATAGCTCTGGTATGGCAGCTGTGACGTGACGGGGCTCTGTTTCCGCCGCCATCTTGTGAACGGGCTCCGCCGTCGCCGCCATTGTGTGAGCGCGCACCGGCGCTGCCGCCATCTTGTGAACGGGCACCGCAGTCGCCGCCATTTTGCGAACGGGCACTGCTGTCGCCGCCATAGCTTGAGCGCGCTCCTGCACGGCCGCCATTTCACGAGCGATCCAGGCGGCAAACGTGGTTTTGGCGTCGTGATCCGGCGTAACCACCAATCTGCGAGCGGGGTGCGGGGCTGCCGCGTCCGCGTTGTCGCGTTCCCCCTTCTCGACCCCCACAGTACACGGCGAGCCCACACACAATAACGCAAAGTTTAAAAAAGCAGCCAGAGATGAGCGCGGACCCTCGCGTCTCAGCCTCGTTTTTAAAGGATCGTTTATGCCATCACAAAATATTTCCATGATTGTACAGTCCGGGAGGGTGGAATAATTCGAGATGGCCAGAAACTCACGGATATGCTGTTCTAGAGTGCGTGGTCCTTGCTTGATCCGGAAAAGAATCCTGTCTGTGTCCATATCTGTCGATTGTCCGGGTGTGAAGCTGCTGGATCCTTGTGTGACGGTTGGTTCTGTTACGGGGAGAACGAGACGAGAGGCGAGCGGATCCATGCGCAAGCTTTTATTGGATTGGCGGGACAAAGACATAGTCGTACAGGCAAGGTCGAGGCAGGAGCAGACAGGAATAATACAGGCAGTAGAAGAGAATGGTCCAATAAACGAGAGCTATAGTCCAAAAGGCAGGCGGCTAGACAGAAGAGAACGGGAAACCAGGCGGGAGATCCAAAAACCAGGAACTAGGAATACACTAAGAAATACTAACAAAACAACAATACAATAATACAACCAACCGTGAAGTGCACTGAGGAGGAGCGGGGTTTTTATAGGACGCCTGATTGGTCACGGGGACTGACGCAATCAGAGCGGTGGAGGATGGGAGATGCAGTCCGAGATGCATAGTGACAGTCAGAGTGTGTAAGTGATGCGAGAGTGACATCTGGTGGTTAGTGGACAATGGGACATAGACCAGATTTGTGACAACGAGTGAGACTCTTACAAACTTCATTTCTTTTTATATTGTTTTACATGTTAGTTGTTGCTAAGGAAAAATAGTAAATGCATACTTATATTACACAATGATAGTCTTGATAACAGTAGTAGATATTATTTGTCTTCTTTTTTGTTGTAAAGGTCACATTCATGGAAACCATGCGTACAGTCATTTATTTTGCTACTTTTAAAATTATATTCGTATTACAGATTTGTTTTTCTTTGTTACAGTGATTCTCTAGATCCTGATTTATCCATCATACTGTATGAAACACGGTTTAAAACCGGTAAAGGAGAAGTCCACTTCCAAAACAAAGATTCACATATAATGTACTCACCCCCTTGTCATCCAAGATGTTCATGTCTTTCTTTCTTCAGTCGTAAAGAAATTGTTTTTTTGAGAAAAACATTTTAGCATTTTTCTCCATATAATGGACTGATACGGTGCCCCGATTTTGAAATGCAGTTTAAATTAAACGATCCCGGCTTCAAACTATCCTGAATGTGGCTGTAAACGATCCCAGCAGAGAAAGAAGGGTCTTATCTAGCGTAACGATCGGTTATTTTCATAAAAAAAATACAATTTATATACTTTTTAATGTCAAATGCTCATCTTATTGTGCCTGGACTGTTTTTGTTCCGGTTCATGACAGTTAGGGTATGTCGAAAAACTCCCATCTCATGTTCTTCCTCAACTTCAAAATCATCCTATATCGCTGTTTTACCTTTTTTGTTAAGGGTGTTTGATCTTCTTTGCATGTTCACTTTGCACAGACTGGGTCAGTACTTCTGCAGCGATGTAGGATGATTTTGAAATGATTTGTGAAGTTGAGGGAGAAAATACGATTGGAGTTTTTCGATATACCTTAACTGTCTTGAGACAGAATACACAGAGTTCAGGGAGAGCAAGAAAAGACGAGCGTTTGAGATTAAAAAGTATTTACAATGTATTTTTTTAAATGAAAATAACAGATCGTTTCGCTAGATAAGACCCTTCTTCCTCTGCTGGGATTGTTTACAACTGCATTTGGGATCGTTGAAAGCCACATTTAAACTGCATTTTGGAAGTTCAAAATTGGGGCAAAATATCAGTCCATTATATGGAGAAAAATGCTGAAATGTTTTCCTAAAAAAAACATTATTTTTTAACGACTGAAGAAAGAAAGACATGAACATCTTGGATGACAAGGGGGGTGAGTACATTATGTTAATATTTGTTTTGGAAGTGGACTTCTCTTTTAATTAAGAGCTCTCCCTCAATAAAATCACAATTTGCTGCTTATTAATAGTTAGTTAGGTAGTTATTATGGGTGTGTTCACACTTGTCATGTTTGGTTTGATTAAAATGAACTCTGGTGCGATTGCTCTGTTAGTGCAGCTCATCTGAGTAAGTGTGAATGCTGCCATCCAAACCCTGGTGTGCACCAAACAAGGGGACCAAGACCGCTAAAAATATGGGTCTCAGTCTGCTTCCAAATGAACTCTGGTGCGGTTCAAATGAAATATAAATGCAACACAGGGAACAAGCAGTGTATCCAATACAAAATTAGCAGAGGGCAAATATGGAGCAACAAAGGACTTTTAGGTGTTGAAAATAAAATCAATACATGCAACAATGAGCAGCAGATGATATTAGCTGTATTTGACTTAAAAGGTGCTGAGCAGTGAATCATTGAATGGACACTTTGATGTCATACACCCGCAGCACCGCTTTAAGTCAAATGCACCTTCTTCTTTTGTTTGGAGAGTTCGGTAAGTTCCATCACGAAATATATGTAATTCAACCGGACCAATCAGGTTTTGAACGTATCACTATACCTTTAGGTTCTGTATCTTTAAGGTTCGCTGTCAAAATGCCAGTGTTAACGCTAAGCGGACCAGGACCAAGTGCATAATTTTCCTTTTTGGTCCGTACAAGTGTGAACACACCCTAAGTTTAGGTATTAGGTTGGGTTAAAGGATTAGTTTACTTCCAGAATAAAAATTTCCTCATAAATTACTTACCTCCATGTCATCCAAGATGTTAATGTCTTTCTTTCTTCAGTTGAAAAGAAATTAAGGTTTTTGAGAAAACATTCTAGGATTTTTCTGCATATAGTGGATTTCAATGGGGATCAACGGGCTGAAGGTCCTACACAAAGGGCTCTACACAATCCCATCCAAGAAATAAGGGTCCAGGTGAGCAACAGTTGAGAACCCAAGTGAAGTTTTATTGACAAATGGTGAACTAGATACAAAAACATTAATTAAACATGACTTGAATGACTTAACTATGGTAACAAATGAGAACATACTGAGAAAGCATGATATCCAACCAAAAGGAAACATAGGAAACAATAAGATACAAAACTAAAAGTCTATGAAAACAAAACTTAATATGACAGCTATATGAAATTATAAACCATAGCAATTACCAATATTACTAATGTAGTAATAAAGATTGCTTGCCTTCTGCATAACCTAACATGAGTCTCAGTGACAGTAATGTTAATGTGAGACACTACACCCACAGACAACATGATCAGAATGAATAAGTGCATCCATCAATGATTTGCTTAATGACTCTAATACCATAAATTAGATGTAATCTGCACTGCCGTTTTTGAACCAAAGCCAACAGTGGATTATTACTGGTCATGATTTATCTTTGTGGTACGTGTAATGAGACTGCTATTTGACGTTAACCCTCAGAATAATGGCAATCGCTTCATTTTACAGCTGGAACTTTATGCTGCTTCTTGACAAAACCACTGATTCATGAAACTACTGGATTCAGGGAACATCATGTATGTTCATCATTTGTCCATCCTTTTACCAAATTATGTCAGTTTATTTCTCTAACAGCTGCTCTGTTGAGCTCAATCAGTAATCTCCTGACTTTTAGAAGAACCCTCTTGAATCCAATCTAAATCTGGTCCATGGAAACTGCATCCAATTTGTTAAAGACTCCTGCTGTTTCTTGTTGCAAATAAATGGGATTTAGAGAAAATCAGCCAAAATCAAGTATACAGTGACCTTTTACATTTTCATTATGTTTTATGTATCAAATAGATTCAATTACACAATTGACGTCACCAATTTCACCCAATTTGTGTATTAATAACAAAACTGTCAGTTATACAATTAGCCTGACATTATATGCATGACTGTAAACACACCCAGTGAATATTATTATACATTAAAATGAGGAATGGTGACTTCATGTGGTGTTTATTTTCAAAATGAGTAATGGCTGCATGGGTAATTCAAGATGTATTTATGACTTTCTGTAAATTAATATTGATGCTGGCTGCTTAGTACCATATCCACAACTCAGAAGAAGACTTTGCAGGTGCTGTTCTTATTATAGTGTTCAATGCCCTATTAGCCTATGTATAATGCATGCACCTGCAATGCATAATAGATGTGAACTTCATGGTAAAATGTTAGCAAAAGGCTAAACAAATGGCAGGCAAGGGAATTCTTCAGCTTCATTAGTAAATTATTAGCTTTACACAGCAGGACCAGCAGTGAAGGCATATGAGCAGTGGTTGTTAACTGGTTTTTGAAACTAGATAGACAGTGATAAAAAATTAATTGATTATTAAGTATTGGAAGGATTGAGGCACACACTGGCTATGATAAAGCACAAATTTAGTGAACCAGAAGAGCAAATATATGCAAAGTCAAACGATACAGCTGAGGTAACAAGGTGTCAAATGGATGGTGTTACCTGTTGCATATCATGTCTGTAGGCAATCTTGATTGAAATTGCACACTTGATCTATTTGCATGATTGCTGGCATTTTTATCTTTTCTTTCCAGTGCAATTGCAGTGTTTTTTTTTGTTTGTTTGTTTTTTTGTTTTTGTTTTTTGTATGCACAGAGAATGTCAAATCGAAACCACACAGCACTGATCATGTTTATTTGAATGTCACTAATAGGCTTAATAATTACATGGTTTTTAGTGCATAGTATGTATTTAATGCTACTTAATTGGATACAGTCTCTGCTTTATTAAAATGAAAGAAGAATATCTGTGAAGTGAGACAACAGATGACATGAGCATGTCTCCCTTATTGAAAAAGCAATATTAAAAAGCAAACATTGTAGTCAAAGTGAGTCGCTTCCAGTATTGGGGAATGAATTTTCAAAAGTAATAAGTAAAATTACTAGATGTTTCTTCAACCACAGGCACTTTTATGTCATGGGGTTGATTTTTATTAAAACTAAAAGACTTCAATGTTTCTTTTTTGTTATATGGTTATATGAAGGTCACATTCTTGGAAACCATTTATTTTGCTATTTTTTATGTTTATGGGTTTTTTGTTGTTGTTGTTGTTGTTGTTCGCTGCTTAGATCATGTTTAGATCCAGATTTAGCCATTATACCGTATAAATTACGTTCAAAACTAAGATAATCTATGAGTGAAATACATATTTATATATTTGCTCATTTGAAATAAATAAAATACTAGTTTTTTTAAAAATGTGACTATGTATATCAAACATTTGTGTGCTCGATTAAAAAGTGTCAGTGAAGAGCTTTAGATGAAATGTCTCAGGTAAACATAAATTGTTTCAATCATTATTTCATCATTTCCACTCAAACTAAATTTGCCAAACTACATAAAGCTTGTGAAATATTTTTTAAAAAATGTATTAAATTTATTTGAATTTGTAAAATGCTAGCTATATAAAAAATGAACATTAATGAGACAAAGAAAGTTAGGCTTTTTATTTACAATGGTTTGAAATGTAATTTCCACCAAAATGCTATTAAACACTGCTATTAAACAAAATGCTATTAAACAATGCTATTAATGGATGTTTGAGATGTGGTGAAAATTTGAAGGTTCACAAAAATTATAAATAAATAAATAAATATTTAGGCTTATGAAAATAAATACGACTTTATAAAACGAATAAAGTATGAATTCACTGAGCTACATTCAAAAAGTAAAAGATTATGAAGTTCAAATACAATTTAAAAGTGTTCATGGGTTCATAAACTTTAAAAAATTAACATTTTTAAAGTTTAGTAAATTCAAATATTTAAGTTATCACTTAGTACAACTTAACATTTCAAATTGAGGGAACTTAAAATTTTAAAGCAGCACAAATGCTTACTCTTTAAGTTTAAGCAACTTTTTTTTTTTAGTGTAGTAACTATTAACTAACAAGAATATCAGATTAATGCATCAGTAGTAGCGAAGTGTTACTATATTCTTCCAAAGTAATTACTTATTATTTGGATCCGATTCTAAAGCGAAGATCACGGTAACCAACTACACTGACCAAAATTATAAATGCAACACTTTTGTTTTTGCCCCCATTTTTCATGAGCTGAACTCAAAGATCTAAGACTTTTTCTACGTACACAAAAGGCCTATTTTACAGTTTTCACTGTACAGGGAAGATGGCAGACAGCTTGTATGGCGTTGTGTGGGTGAGCGGTTTGCTGATGTCAACGTTGTGGATCGAGTGGCCCATGGTGGTGGTGGGGTTATGGTATGGGCAGGTGTATGTTATGGACAATGAACACAGGTGCATTTTATTGATGGCATTTTGAATGCACAGAGATACCGTGACGAGATCCTGAGGCCCATTTTTGTGCCATTCATCCACGACCATCACCTCATGTTGCAGCATGACAATGAACAGCCCCATGTTGCAAGGATCTGTACACAATTCCTGGAAGCTGAAAACATCCCAGTTCTTGCATGGACACCATACTCACCGGACATGTCACCCCTTGAGCATGTTTGGGATGCTCTGGATTGGCGTATATGACAGCGTGTTCCAGTTCCTGCCAATATCCAGCAACTTCGCACAGCCATTGAAGAGGAGTGGACCAACAATCCACAGGCCACAATCAACAACCTGATCAACCCTATGCAAAGGAGATGTGTTGCACTGCTGTGTGCTTTCTGTGCTTTGTGTGCATAGAAAAAGTCTTAGATCTTTGAGTTCAGCTCATGAAAAATGGGGGCAAAAACAAAAGTGTTGTGTTTATAATTTTGGTCAGTGTAGTAATGACTAGTAAAGTGTTACCAAATCTATCAGAAGGAATTACTATCCAAAACCTTACAAAAACATTGCAAAAGCTTTCGATGACTTCAGTCATTACTGGGGAGTTACCATGATCCTAATGTTAGAATTACATGTAATTATACATTATGAATTCACTTTAATTATGAACTCGTATATAGTAGTTCTTTTGCAAAGTATGGAAAAAAAAAATGTTAGTTCAAATCTGTGGCCTAATGGATAGGGAGTCGGGCTTGTAACTGAAAGGTTGTGGGATTGAGTCCCAGGTCTGGCAGGAACTGAAGGTGGGGGGAGTGAATAACCAGTGCTCTCTCCACCCTCAATACCACAACTGAGATGAGTCCCTTGAGCAAGGCACTGAACTCCCAACTGCTCCCTGGGTGCTGCAGCAATAGCAATATGGCTGCCCACTGCTCTGGGTGTGTGTTTGTTCATTACTCACTGCTGTGTGTGTGGGATGGTTAAATGCAGAGCACAAATTCTGAGTATGGGTCACCATACTCTGCCTCACGTTACGTCCTTTCCTTATTAATGAATAAAGTCATTATTTTTGTTTTCTTTGCACACTCAAAGTATTCTCGCAGCTTCATAACACTGATGTGACATGGACTATTTTAACAATGTCCTAACTACCTTTCTGGGCCTTGAATGTGGTTGTTCTATTGCTGTCTATTGATGTCTATGCATGGTCAGAAAGCTCTCAGATTTCATAAAAATATCTTAATTAGTGTTCTGAAGATGAACAAAGGTCTTACATGTTTGGAACGACATGAATGTAAGTTATTAATGACAGAATTTTCATTTTTGGGTGAACTATCTCTTTAGTGACTCTAAAGTTTTACCTATAATTCTTCTAACCAACAGATTGAGCTACAACCTTGCTTGATCACATATAGGAAAGCATATAGGAAAGTATAGCTCTAGTCGCTGCTGGCTAGTAGAAGCTAGCAAAACATACAACCTCTCTGACCTACACTGATGCTAGAGAACAGTTGAATTTGTTTGATAGTGGACAGCAGAGTGTTTCTTTGTGTTAGTTTAGCCTCAGGTCTGCAGTATCCTGAGAAATATGTTTTATCTGATTTAACCAGGCTCCCCAGAATGAGAAAAAGAACTCTTATATAGCACATTTTCCCAGTGGATGGTGAAGTCGCTATCTAAGACCTTATATCAATGCTCCAACAAACTAAACAAGCTCGGGGAGTTCAACTAGATCATTTATAGCATTAGACATTGATCATCTCTCAATACTGCAGTCTAATCTCTTTCCAAGACTGATGAGTAAATTTAGCCTGGTTTGCTACGCTAAGTGCTTGCTTGAGTAATTGACATCAATACATAGATCGAGGGTTTATCCCAGTGATTTTGAGCTTGTGTTTCTTGTCCAGGCTATACAGAGTTAATCCACATTGATTTTGTGGGTTTCTTGTGTCAGGAATTAAAGCATATTATTATAATGAATTTATTTTTCACATAGTTTCACATTCACAGTTATATTCAGACAAAATGAAATGTTATTAACGGTTCTTTGTTTTCCTTTTCTGTTCTTTATTTTCATACACATTCTTACCAAAGCAGCTATATTGATACTATAGTTCACAAGCACTAGAAATGAATAAATCTTCTAAGCTAAGGTCACTGAACGCTTCAAGACGCACAGGCACTACTCAATGGCTGAATGAGAGGGAACTATCAATAAATCTCCCATGATAACCCTCAGGACTGTATGTGACGGCTGTTTACATATATGGCCTGCACACTGACAGTTCTCTCAAAATAATGAAGTCATTTAAAGCCCCATTTGACTCACTGTATTGATACATCTACTGAAAGGGCTTGTCCCCATCTGAATAATTAGATGTGAGAATGCCTGAGGAACATTCATTGAGGTTCATTTATCCATGAATGCTGTTCGTTCAGTAAAATATTCTTTCACTGCTCTAGAGGAGTGTTATACAGCAATTTGTCAGTTTAAAGTGAAGAACTGACTCAAACCGTTGTTTTCTTAGTCACATGTAGGCATGCTGGTCAACACATCAAAGCAAATCACTGGAGATTTTTCCGACTGAGGCCTAAAAATAGTATTTTAAGCCCTACCTTAGACATCCTTTGATGGTGATGTTGTTGTTAACTACTGAGTGCAGCTGTCCGTATTCATTGGGCTTCATTCCCGCACTTGTTTACGTCATGAGTCCTACAGTGCTTTGTCATTATAATTTAATCACTGCGAACATTATAATTTCAATGGGTGCATTCTGTTTTTAAACAGTGAATATGAAGTAGCCTTGATTGTTTTTATTGACAATCAATGGGCATTTGTTAAACTCACCCCTTAAAGGAATTGTTCACCCAAAAATTAAAATTTTCTGAACATTTATTCACCCTCAGACCATCCAAGATTAATGTGTTTCTTCATCAGGACAGAGAAATTTACTCACTCACCAATGGACACTCTGCAGTGAATGGGAGCTGTCAGAATGAGAGTTCAAATAACTGATGAAAACATCACAACAAATCCACAAGCGATCATTATGACTCCAGTCCACTTCACAACTTCTTGTGAAGTGAGAAGCTAAATGTTTATTTAAGAAACAAATCCATCTTTTGGTTATTTTAATGTTAAACCATAACTTATCCAATAGTAATGCTAACCTTTAAATTAATAGTTCACCCATCAATAAAAATTCTCCAGCTAAAACTGATTTGATAGACCAAACCGTAACTCATAGAGACTTGAAATTTGGAGGGATGGTAGTACCCACACCATCTACAATGTCAGCAAGGTTCATCCTAATTGGTGTGATGGCAGCGCTACAGGGATAGGAAAAAATTTGGCCAAGATACAACTATTTGAAAATCTGGAATCTGAGAGTGCAAAAAAATCTAAATATTGATAAAATAACCTTTAAAGTTGTCCAAATGAAGTTCTTAGCAATGCATATCACACATCAGAAATTAAGTTTTGATATATTCACAAGAGGAAATTTACAAAATATCTTCATGGAACATGATCTTTACTTAATATCCAGAAGATTTTGGACATAAAAGTAAAATCAATAATTTTTACCCATACAGTGTATTGTTCGGTATTGCTACAAATACTTTTGACTGGTTTTGTGGTCCAGGTTCACAAATATTCTCAAATATGTTAAAAACCTACTTACCTACCTACCACTATAGTACAATTCTCTGGACTCTTTGGACTTTGCTTTGTCTTTGTCCAAAGGGCCATAAGTGTCTTCTAGGACATTTACATATCTAAAAAAAAACATGGCTGCCAGTGAATTTCGGTGGGCGTATTCGACTCATGGCCCTAGAGGTCAAACTAATGAGTTTTACGAATCTGTAATTACGTGGTGTTTAACATATCCAGACAATATTCATATCATTTAATAGATCTTCTTAAACTGAGCAACTTTGCCTCAAGAACCACTGCTGTTAATCAAATTGCTTATTAAATATTCTCAAATAGGTTTGTACGCTAAACCTTAATAAAACCACTGCAGTACAATTCAGAATAAAAACTCAGAACTTCACAAAAATAGGTGAGCACATGCAACATGATTCTAAACAAGCATGCAAAGTTTTATGGAGATCAGGCCATAGATGGCACTATAACTCTTAGAAACCTTTAAAAAAAATTATTTACTCAGTAAATTGACTGTATTGGCTGTAAATGGTCTTGTTAATCTATGATCCAAGTGATTACAAGCTTGCTAAATGAAACATAACTCCTTTTTACACATGTGCTTAAAGGTCTTAAAGTGCTTGAACCCCGATAATTGCTGCTTGTGGAGTTTGGCCACTTGGTTGTGCTGTAACAGAGAAAAAACATAAAACAGCTATAACTATGCTCCTGTTAGTCCCTTTGACTTGAAAATTGGTATGCCTTGTCTTTGTCCAAAGGGCCACAAGTGTCTTGTAGGAAATTTACATATCTCAAAAAACATGGCCGCCATTGGCCAATGAATTTTGAGCATCTATTAGCCCTGGTGAAAAAACAGCATATGCTGGTAGGTACGTTTTGATGCTGGTTTAAGCTGGTCCTTTGCTGGTTTTTGCTGGTCCTTTGCTGGTTTATGCTGGTCATGTTGCTGGTCAAGGACCAGGATTAACCCAGCAAAGGACCAGCATAAACCAGCAAAGGACCAGCTTAAACCAGCACCAAAACATACCGAACCAGCATCCCAGCATCAAAACATGCCCACCAGCATATGCTGGTTTTTTCACCAGGGAGACAAAGTTAACAGAGGCTGATTGGAACGAAACTCGGTGGGTGTATTCGACTCATGGTCCGAGCTAACAAGTTTTACAACTTTGTAATTACATGTTTCACATATCCAGACAATATTCATATAATTTATTCAATCTTCTTATACTGAGCAACTTTGCCTTAAGAACCACAGCTGTCAATCAAATCGCTTATTAAAGATGCTCAGTTATGTTAAAAACCTGCTTTTACTAGCTAGTCCTAGGTTTGTACGCTAAACCTCAGTAAAACCACTGCAGTACAATTCTCTGGATTATCTAGATCAGGGGTGGCAAACTCCGGTCCTGGAGAGCCGCAGCCCTGCAGAGTTCAGCTCCAACCCTAATTAAAACTCACCTGCCTGTAGCTTTCTAGTAACCCTTCAGACCTTGATTAGCTTGTTCAGGTGCGTTTGATTAGGGTTGAAGCAAAACTATGCAGGGCTGCGGCTCTCCAGGACCGACGTTCGCCACCCCTGATCTAGATCAATAATTGTCAAAGCAAAAAAAATGTTGAACTTTACCCTTTGGGAAGCTATAACACAGTTATTCAGAAAAGGGGATTGGCCAAGTGCATGCAAAAGCCTATATATTCAAAATAGTTGAGCACATGCAACATATGGTCGGACTATAGGTGGCGCTATAACGTTTTAAAAGCTTTTTAAAAATGTATTTACTTAGTAAATGGACTGTATTAGCTGTGAATGGTCTTGTCCATCTATGATCTAAGTGATTACATGCTTGCTAAATAAAACATAACTCCCTTTTACATATGTGCTTAAAGTGCTTGAACCTTGATAATAAAAAAAAAGTTAAAATAATAATAATAAAAGTTAAAACATTGCTATGTTGTTTGGAAAAGTTAAACTGATTTAGAAGACATGAGGGTGAGTAAATGATAATGGAAATGGCATTTTAATCCTGTTTTCTGTTTTGAGCATTTAAGCACTAACCAATTTATAGCAGTCTTTTGTGAAAGCAGCATTGCTTTTCACAATTAAATGTATTTCAACCTTTTAGCATCCTGTGGCTATTTTGTTTTTTTAAGTATTTAAAGTATTTTAAGTATTTGTGTTTTTTGCCTGCAGTTCTTAAAATGATCATTATAGCAGCTTTGTGATTCATCTTAGATGAGTTCACCCTGAGACTTTCTCATGGTTGATAAACAGATTAAGGCAACACACTGTTAAGGGGGAATGAGGAGAGATAGTGATTTACAATGGTTTTGGCATATTTAGATAAAAAATCATTCTGTCTCTGAGTACCACAAATTTCCAGCTCTAGTTTCACAAAGATAACACAACACAAGGTGAATATAATGTGGTACAGTATATGCTGAGAAAATGAAGCAAAAATAGTAGTTACATTTTAAATATTTTTCTTGTTTAGAAAAAAAAGCATACAAGGTGGTTATTGGGGCTGGAAAAGCTGGTCAGATGATCTTTTTTGACTTTTTCACAAGGCTGTGCATTTCAGAATCATATATATATATGACTCATATTATTAATAAATACTGAACTATCAGACAGCACAATAATAATATTCCTCTCACATCTACTGAAGTTTTATTTTCAACCCATTTCATAGCATCACAGAAAAATTAACCTGTTTGCACAGGAATGGGCAGTTTAAATTTCAAGGCTTTAATCTCAATATTTAGTCTTCTCCTTTCTATCACATAAACATATTCTCTAGAGGAGAACAAAAGTAAGAAGTCCCTGGATGCGTTTATTTGTAATTGCGATGGACGTGTTCAATCAAAACATGACCCTCTTCAATTTCCACATTCCACATTTCCACATTCAGAGGGCTGTTAGCCAGCTATTTACACTGATAGACAGAGGTTGATTTAAAAAGAAGGAACGTTGACTATTTGCCAAACATAAGAGAGAGCACCCATCAGTATTCACATGATTAAGTGCAAACATTGAAAGGATCCCACCTGGTGAAAAATGCTCAGGATTCATGAACACCAGTTAGCTTTGATAAAGCCTTAAAGCCATTCAGGCATGCAAAATGTTGCAGTCACCAAGTGACTAGCCTAGGTAATTAAGTATTTTTAATCATCTAGTCACTTAATGTTGATCATTTTTTCTCTGTCAGTGAAAATAGAGTCCACCTCTTCTCCTGCAAGCATTCTGTCCGCACACACACAATTTTTATACTCTATTCTTATGATGATAATAATGATAATAATGAATGGTAATTCTCTCCTTTGACACTTCATTCCCACCCTTTGTCATCCTTTTATTCACTGTCGACTTACAAAAGACTTGTCTATTTTTGTCTCTTGCTGTCTAGACATTGATGCAGTTCATCAAAATGACCTTACGTAATACACCAAACTGCCCCAAAACTGACAACGTCGAAAGGAAAATACACTTAATTTAGCACATACTTTTTAAAGCTTTGTCACATTATATTTGCTATATTTTCAAAATAGATTGAACAGCAAAACGCAACATACAAAAATGGTTATTGAGAAAGATTTTGATATACAGTTCTATGTGACATCTAGCCCTAGTCTCTCCTGTCTTATTGTGCTGAAATAATAATATATTCAAAACTGTGAATACCTCTGCAATCGTAAAACTAACATTGCAAAATCAGATACTGTGAAGGAAGTTTCTGATGCATATGCTGGAAAGCTTTTTCAGCAAGATTTCTTATCCATTTTAATTTGTACTGTGGTACAAATAAATGTACCTTTCATATTTTTGGTTTCCTATCTTTCTCTCTCTCTTCATTTCCAGGTTGCTCCAGAGATTAAGATTGAACATTCGAACTTGATGTTTCTGAACGAAAGTGAGAAATGAGAGACATCAGAAAGAACATAAATTCCATGCACACTGGTTGAATATGGCCTCAGAGGAAAAACTGACATCTTCAATCTGAAGTACATGAGGAAAGTGTTGATTTCACTGTTAGATTAAATATGCTTTTTTATGCTTTCTGAGGAGCAAAAACATCATGGTACAGTGTTTCTAAACCAAATTATTTCAAATGTTTTATTGGTTATGGTTATTATGGTTGAACCATGGATGTCACACGGACTGTTTTAACATCTAAACATTTCACTTGTGTTGAATTTCATCAAAAATATCTTCATTTATGTTCCAAAGATGAACGAAGGTCTTACGAGTTTAGAACGACATGAGGGTGAGTAATTAATGACAGAATTTTCATTTTTGGGTGAACTATTCCTTTAAGATCCTGGTGGATGAGTGCTGATCTTCCAGTTGTGCACTTCTACACTACGGTGAATGGTAAATCCAAGAGCTTTCAGTCTGTGTCCAATCAAAACACATTCTTGCTGTAAAACAGTCAACGATTGGTCTTTACTCATTATGCCAACCCACTACAACCACCCACCATACCTGAGACCCAGTTTCTATTGGTTGAACCACCTGCCATTTTCAAAAGACATTTGAAAACACCACATCATCGTTATTGTGACACAGTTGGATCCCGGATGTCCTATAGCTTTAGCAATGCAGTATGTAATGCCACTTTATGAATATTATCTCATAATCTACACATTTTATGTTATGTTTGGGCTCATTTGAATTAAAAGTTTCATATGAAAGTCATGATGTATTGTCAAGTATGGTGACCCATACTCTAAATTGGTGCTCTGCATTTAACCCATCACAAGTGAACACACAGCAGTGAGAAGTGAAGAAACACAGACCTGGAGCAATTGGGGGTTCGGTGCCTTTAAAGGGCGTACGTTCTGATTTTGTTGACCCTGAAACAACATTTTAATCCAAAAATTTAATCTTGACACCTAAACCTAACCTTACCCATGAGTAATCCCTTAAATCAGAGGAAATGATAGATGAATGACACTGATGTACAAGCACCAAACACTGATTGTAAGCCTAAACTTCACAAAAACTATAAACTGATTTTTCAAATCTGATTGGCTAATCACAATGTTGTTGCAGGGTCAACAACGATGTTGATCCAGGAACATGTCGTACTTGGTAAAATCAGATTCTGCTTAAAGGGCACCTCAGTCATGGTATTGAAGGTGGAAAGAACACTGTTCATTCACAATCACCACCTTCAATTCTTGGCGGTGCAGGAATCGAACTGGCAACTTTTGGGTTACAAGCCTGACTATCCATTAGGCCACAACTGCCCCAGACTTGGACTAAAATCTGAGAGAAATTGTTGAATAAAGTCACTATTTTTGTTTTCTTTGCACATAAAAAGTATTCTCGTAGCTCCATAACATTACGGTTGAACCATTGATGTCACATGTCCTTACTACCTCTCTGGGCCTTGTGGTAGCTCCATTACTGTCTATGCAGGGTCAGAAATCTCTCAGATTTCATAAAAAAAAATCTTAATTTGTGTTTCAAAGATGAACGAAGGTCTAACAGGTTTGGAACGACATGGGGGTGAATAATTAAAGACAGAATTTTCATTTTTGGTTGAACTATCCCTTTAACATATAACATTTTCTTGTAAAGTCATATATTTATTTTCAGTTTGCTCGTATTTTTGACTCTTTTTATCTTTTTATCGAAATTTGCATCCCTACGTTTATCTCATGTTTTGTATATAAGCACTGTTCCACCCTATTTTACCAATGTCCACTCACCCTAAAACTTCTGGCCTCACCACTAGTTCCTGAACTGTAAGTCAGTTATTAAATAAAACTAGAATAATTTGTTTGATATCATTCTCCTCTTTAGCTCAAACTTCTCCACAGCATGTCATTCGAACTGAAGAGATATAGAATCATCAGGATCCTTGTACCAATGACCCAGAAGTCCTCCCCAGTGGCCAGCCTGAGGTCGATGTTAATGTCCTCCATACTCCAGTCCGCTCTGTGTCTGATTGGAGCACTAACATCTATCCCGCTCCAGTCTGCTCTACATCTGACTGGAGTACAGACATCCTCCCCACTCCGGGCTCTTTGTCGACATCCTCTAACCTCAAGCCTGATCTGTGTCAGACTGGAGTGTCGATGTCCTCTAAACTCCACTTAGTTCAGCAGAGGAGCTTGTGTCTTTGGAAAATAATAGCAAGAATTGAGGGTCAGTTTACTGCTAAAAACACACACTCTTAATTTAATATTTTAATATTTGCAAAGCAGTGTCTTAATCTAGATATTTCCTCTCCTGTCCTAATGGAGCAAATAGTCCTACAGTGTTTTAGTAAAAATTAATATGAGCTCCTTAATGTAATATGAGTAATATGAGCTCCGTAATGTGACTTATACAAGAATCTGGATGTTAAAAATTTTAGATGCAGTATAGCATGTCACCCTGCAAGATACTGCTGACATTTAATGCCAGCTATACTTGATCGTTTAAAAAATATCGATTCTTGTCACTACAAAATTGATGATATGCTTGGCGATATGCTGGGAGATATTTGAGGAGACTACTCATTTTGGAAGATGACATGCTTGGTTAGTTCATTCATTCATTTTTTCAAATCTAGCTAGCAAAATGCTTAGTCATAAACTCGTCCTCAATTCGTATAGAAGTTCCTGTAGCAGTGAAATTTGTTAGAGGATACATTTGTATTATTGAGTAATGTATTATTATAATGCATTACTTTTAAACGTAACTTTCCCCGATATTGTTTAAACTTCATGAATCAGCTAAATGTCTTTTAGTATTAGACCATAAAAAGTGAAAATCAGCAAAAAAAATCAGTCTTTCCTCACTTTCATATTTATGACTAAAATTGTCATAGGCAGATGTGTCTGGCTGGTAATTATTGACAAACAGAATCAACAGTGACTTTACATTGTTGAGACTGTATAAAAAAGAACGAAAGAAAAAAATCTTTTATGTAAACAGTGAACAGACATGTTGCCAAGAGAAGGCAATAGGCACAATTACGTTCAGTGTACACAGATTTCTTCACTCTGACCAGTTTTGGCAGGCTCATGTAAGTATAAAAGATGGCAACGGAATGAGTTATACAACCTAACTTTAACAACCTAAGTTTAATGCTTAGCTCAGATCTCCAAGGTAAGCCTGAATATCCTTATGTTCAGCAGGATTTTATTTGCTTTTAGCCTACTTCTTTCACACTACTTTTACAAAGTGATTAGTAGAATTATTAGAAAGTTTAGATGCTGGTATGAGGTCTTGTTTCAAGACAGGTTATGTTTTAGTTATTGCGCTATATTGTATTGTATATTGCATATGTTATGAATGTTTAGTATACTTTAGCCTTGTCCACACCAATATGTTTTCATTTTTAAAAACCCTTCTTTTTCTCTCCATTTTGGCCTTTGTCCACACTGAGACTGTGTTTTTGTCAAGGAAAACTGAGCTTTTTGAAAAGTGGATAAATATGAAAAAGCTGTTGTCGTGTTGTAGTGTGGACTGTGAAAACGGTGAAGCATGTTTAGTCATGTGACACCAATAGCTATGTCCCACTGTTGTGATATTACAGTCCTGCAAAGATGACAGAAAGAGTACTCAAAATTGCTGTTCTGCAATAGTGGGATATTTTCATAAATAAAATGAACCTGCCAGAAGAACTGCGTGAAAACGTATATCATCTTAGTGAATGAGAAACTTTTGGAAAGCACTTGAAAACATTAGTGTTCATAGAGAGAGTCGTTTTTTTAAACCTGATCTCATGACGAAAACGTACCTGTGGGAACTTTCTCCCAAGACGCAAAATACGCATTTCATCACATATTCAATGTCAAATGTCCAATGAATGGCGCTAAAAGAGTGTTCTTCTTCGTATGGTACGTTTTATGTGGCGTCTGTTTTGTGCGTGTGACCGCAGTTCTGGCTTGAAATGTCCGTTGAATGGCGCTATAACTCTAATGCTCCGTGATGTTTTAAAATAACATACCATCTGTACTACAACTAAACCTACCCAACAGTGTGAACAAAAAGCAAATGTGATGTAAAAACACAATCACAATCACAAACATTGTTTTTTCATCTCTCATCTATTTCATCGCAAGTTATGTTTTTCACGGGATTCGTACCCAAGGATTCCGCATCCTCGGTCTAATTCCGTGCCGTCTGAGCTAATGAGCGAGCTTGGTACATCTAGAAAGTAGAGCTGCCCTCCACTAAAGATTTTTCTCGTCAAATAGCAGTCATTAATTTTAAGCATTAGTCGACTAATCGCACATTTATCAATAAAACATTTAAATCATTATAACGAGCCTTTAATTGCCTACATAGCCTAATAAACACTTAAGCACATGCATAAAGCTTGCCACAGCGAATCGGCGGAAGTAATGACTATGAATATGTCAAGGAAAGACAGTAATAAAACAGTTTTAATAATGTATTGATACGCTAGTGTTTTCATTGCATTCAGCTTAAGAGATGAAGTCGGCGACACTGACTTGTCATCCCCACAGTGGACGCGCCTGTATGCATGTTTCATATTAACTACATAATACAAGAATATTTGTTTTCCATTCAAATTGGTTAATTTGAAAGTAAATTCCGCTATAGATATGTTTTCTCTGTAAGGCAAGTTCAGAGAGACCGAGATGGCAGAAAGCGCATCCTGTTTGCTTTCATTATTTTACAAAAGCCCAATATTTTGTTGTTATTGTGAGTGCACACAAATAAACATAGATTTTTTGCATATTCAAAAGTGTATTACTCTTATCTGTTTGGTAAGTGACCGTACCAACGCGACCATCTGTCATTTAGTAAGCACGCTACTTTTCAGCTTCCACACTCTGCACAGACAATTCAATAGCACACATTTTCGAATGAGCGGTCATGTAAAGTTGCATTTGGATGTCCTGCCCGACTGTATTGCTGTAGCCATTTTTTTCTGCGACTAAGCAACTAGTAAAATTTTGGTCGACCAAGCCTCTGATCTACTAATGATTAGTTGACTTTTATGGGGCAACCCTACCAGAAAGCGAAACATATGGAGCTTTAATCATAACTGTGTATGAAAACGATTACAAGTGCTTACTGTTTTACTGCCTCCAGTGTTGGAAACTGCAGTGATATATACTTATTGCAAAAAAGTTCCCACAGGTACTTTTTCATCATGAGATCAAGTAGCTGTTTTCAAATGTTTCCGAAAAGTAGATGTAGGCTAACCTAGGGAGTACGTTAATTTGCCTGAGGGAGGATGATTTTAAACCAAGCCGCACCATTCTGAGTTAAAAACCGTTTCGCTAGTGTGTATTAGTATATTTTATACTTTGTCATTACACTCTCATTTTATGCTGCTCTGATATAATTCTGTTGAAATAAATGTGTTTCTTTCAGTGTCACAGCTGTATGGTAGAGGTCATGGATATTAGGTGTCAGAAGGTAGTTGAAACCGTGAAAATGACATTTTCACTCCTGGTGCGACTTTTCCTTCTTAGTTCCCAAATATTCCCAAACTAATTACTGGAGAGCAGTCTGCAGTGATCCCTCCTCGCTATCTGCTGTGACACAGCTGCAGGTTAATCAAGGCTTTTCAAACTAATTATGGGAATTGTCTAGAGGAAAATGTGATTAAAGTTGCTTCACATCTCCAATCTGCAAATGCAAGACAAACAAAGTATGACAACGTAAAAGCATTGTCCAGGTGGGATGTAAACTTATAGGCGATGGAAACTTTGGACTTCAATCAGGACTTTCATAAATGAATAAGGGATTTGGTGCCAGATTTACTAACATCTTTTGGCATTAAAAAACTACTGTCAGGATTTAGTAAAGACATGCAGCGAACAGTGCTAGACAAGACCCTTATTCCTTGGCTGGGATTGTATAGAGCCCTTTAATGCTGCACTGAAACCTATTAGTTCCCAATGAAGTCCACTATATGGAGAAAAGTTTTGGGGTGTTTTCTTCAAAAAACCTTAATTTTCTTTTGACTGAAGACATAAACCTTTTGTATGACATTGGAAGTAAATAGAGGATTTATGGTATGTGTACATTAACATGGCTTTGCATTGCTCAATCATTTGTAATCAATTGGGATTGACAGTTAATCTGCAGGTCACATGATTTCATTGCATAGTATCTGTGCACAATGTACATTGCAGAGTGAATAATTAATTTAAAATTACATTAATCTCCATCTTTCATCTTTTTAAAAAATAGAATGCCAAATTAATTCCAAATGTGTAATTCCAAATATGGATATGCACTGTGCTACGTAATAAATGGAAATGAGTTTCTAAGCGCATTACACAGGAATAAATATGTCACTGATTAAATGAGTGATATTTTAAGGTCATATCCAGAAGGCATATTTTTCACGGAACAAGATTAACTTATAATGAGTACCGTAGGCATGCAAATGAAAGAAAATCCTATTGAATGCCTTGACTAACACAAGGTGTGAAGAGGATGAATGTGTGCCCCTGTGTATCTCAGAATCAAATCAAAAACACATCTAGGGACCACAAAAATGTGCAGTTCTTTTTTGTAATTATTAGTTTTGTTAGGCTTGATTTTGGTTGATGATTCACTAGGTGAGATTGAGTGCATGGATAAAAACTTAATGAATTAAAGCTTTACATTTTATTAGCGCTGACTTATTAAAATACTTTTGCAGTTTGTTTATATCTGCACCGCTTGGCACCTTTAAAGCTGATTCAGGGCAAATTATCCAGAAGTTGTTTTCTTTTAATAACTGGCAAGGTCAATTGCTGGATTGCTGTATTCAGAATTTTGATGTATTGAAAACATGCTGATTTTCAAAACGTAGCTTATAAAAACTTAATATATCAATGGAATTGGAAACATTGATTGATTGGCTTAGGACCTCATACAACAATGCTTGATTTCCACTGTGGCCAGTCCTCAGATCACACAAACTTTTGGACCAATCAATCTTTTTTCAGCCCTTCCTGTTTTCTCCACAGTTACCATCTGAATTCCGCTACAAAGCTCTGAACAAGGAGCAATGAATTAAGTGCTCATTTGGAACAATCTAATGTGCTGACTAGCCAGCTAAACTCATTACTTGCCAAGCACAGTTTTTCAATAGATCAGGAAGTCTCTGACTCTGGCCAAGATGAGGGCAGAATACTTCATTACTCCATTATGGCAATATTATATAAGGCTTCACGTAATTCTTTTACAGAATACCAAATACCATTATTACCAAATGGCCCCATCTCTGTTACCCTATAGTATATACTGTGTTATGTGCATGAAAGGGATATTTCACCCAAAAATGAAAAATCTGTCATTAATTTCTCACCCTCATGTCATTCCAAAAAGGTAAGGCCTTCATTCATCTTTGGAACACAAATAAGACATTTTTGATGAAATCCGAGAGTTTAATGATCCTACATAGACAGCAATGCTGCTACCATGTTCAGTGCTTACAAAGGTAATAAGCACATTGATAAAACAGTCCATGTGACATCAGTGGTTCAACCATTCAATTTTATAAAGCTATACTGTGCACAAAAAAAGCAAAAATAATGACTTTATTCAACAATTTCTTCTTTTTATGTTCCATGGGATGAATAACCACAAATGAACACGACAAAAATAATGACAGGTGAACCATTCCTAGGCAAACTGGCTTATTATGCATATTTGTGTGGGTTTTTTGTACCGTATATGCTTACCTCTCGATGGATGCTCATCATGAATAAATTAAAGATGGCATGGATGATAAACATAACAAGCACAGATATAAGTTCAAGCCAATCACGAGAAATACATAAATAGATCTAATTTATATTCTTATGTCGCAATAAAAAATTGAAGTAAAGCAGCATTTCCTTATCTTTTTTACATCCCTCTTGCACACTTTTGAAAAACGTCCGCTTCACAAATCAGACATGACATTTTCCTAAAGAATTTACAAACTGTTCAGCACCACGACATGAGAAATATGAACTGATCTATAAAAGTCATATTTGTGCTCCATACTGCGATATTGTTGTGTAAGAGTTGCAGTTCTCGTGTTGACATAGAGAAACAGTGCGGCAGAGTGACTTATCGCCTCAGGCTCTTCTCAAATGAAAATGTTTTTTGCACACACAGGCGAAATGGCGACTGCATATTAACCGAGGCTTTGCATGGGATTCGTGTTCCTATCAATAACTCATGCTCACTCATGTGAATGCTCTTAATACTGAGACTTGAAATAACTAAAGGTATATGTAAACAAGTCAGCATTTTTACTGAATGTATTTTCTAGATGGCTGAGGTTCTAGATTCCAGGATAACCTTGAGGAAAGATGAAACTACTTTTTTCTTTCTTTTTCCTGAACATTAGCATGTGACTATGTTTTAGATAGTGAGGTGTAGTTGACAGCCAATCGGTTTTTCTTCAGTGTTGCATTTCATGGACATCATAAGTAGGTGGCCTTATGATACCAGCCTTGAAGTGATTTTCCAATTCTGTTCCTGGCATACCAACAGCACAGTGGATGTCTCCCTTACTTGACCCATCTATTTCAAGTATTGTAATCTCTTCTAACAAGCTGATGCATTGAATTAGTTGTGTTTGATTAGGAAGAATTTAAAAAGTGCCTCCAGTAACAGGTTAGGAAACTGCTTCAGAAATAGCTATAGTTGTGTCTTAATAATTGTCTGGATTCATGGGGAATAGAAAATACTAATTTAAAGTCTCCTTTTCAGTGCAGTTTTGATCTTTTTCGAGCTAATCTTTAAATGAACTGTATGATCAGTTTGGAGCTTAGTACTAGTTTTGAAAATGAACTTACATGAGAAAAAAAGCACCAAAGCAATTAAAAAAAGGGTATCTTAACTCTTTTTTAATTGGGATGCAGTTATTTCTGCATGAATATCAAAACAGTTGGAGATTGTAGATATTCAGACTTACTCCTGTTTTAGGTCAGATACTATTCCTTAAGACATTTAAACAGCTGAGTCTTCACTTCGCAAGCACACTTCTCTGACACAAGGCTTTTGAAACGATGGTCTGTAACTCACCTGGTTAACACCCTTAATTATTTCTGTCTAAAAAAATAATTTAACTAACTTTCAATACAGTAGAGTTAAGCAATTAAGGCATAACTGAAATATTCAGGGCGTTGATTGAGTTTAAGCATTTATCTTTGCTACTGTTATAACTGAAATGTTTAATGTATGGTGGTAGAAAGTGTACTGACTAATAGTGATGTCCGGGACAGGTGAAGAACTTGAGTCAAGAAAACAGCTCGTGGACCAGTATTGGGCATGTTACTTTAAAAAAGTAATTATTTATAGTTACTAGTAATTACTTACTAGTACTAGTTAAATCAAGTAACTAATTACAAAAAAATAATAATAATAATTACCAGAGAAAGTAAATAATGTCAAATATGTCAAATAACTTGGATGTCTCCAATATTAAAAAATGAAAAAAAAAAAATGAAATGAACACTAAATAGAATAAATTTAGTATTATAAAATATTGTACACTAATCTACACTATTTTAATGTTGCTGTTGTACAATGTGAAAGACACCTATCAAATTTACTAAATTATTTTTAAATATTATCAACAGGACACCTTGGCAGTAGAACTCATCTTTAATTAGATGAGTTATTAATTAGAATAACCATGTATGAATGCATATTGGTGCTTAAGAGATTGTTTGTCATTTGGTGTTTCTATAAAGAAGGGGGGAAAAAACTAAAACTAATAATAATAAGATAACAAAATTTCTAAAAATTCTACTATTAATAACAATATAAAACAATCTAAGGATTAATGAGCTGCTCAGTTCATGAATATTAATCACATTGTTTGTGTTCACTCAAACTGATTTGCTGAAATCAAAACAGGGACAATAATAGGTGAGCGCCAGCCAATGAGATTGCCGTTTGCGCATTAGTTCCGCCCAGAGGTGGGACCAAGTCAGTGTTTTACAAGTCACAAGTAAGTCTCGAGTCAAGTACCGAGTAAAGACAGACAAGTCCCAAGTCAAGTCCCAAGTCAAGACGGGCCTATCCAAGTCACAAGTCCTCTACTTTAAGCTTCAAGTCCTAAACAAGTCATTAGTACTGTTTGCCCAAATTAGTTTCTCTGTAATAATACCTACAGTAAATTTAAAGTCAGTAATAGTCTATAGTAGGTATAATAATAAAGATGCAATAATTAGTAGTGTTTCATTGAGGAATTAATCATTGTTTGTAAACAAATATAGGCCTAATTGAATAAATAATTTATTTTAAGTCCACTGTTTCATTTCTTAAGTCAAATATTTAATAACTTGCTAACACGTAATACAGACACAGAATAGACATAGCTTTACTGACATGATTGTTGGGTATTATTTACAGTATTTACAAAACATTTATGATACTTGATACGTTGATACAGAACGTTAATTACTGGGCAAAGAGATACATAAAATGAAGCGAAAAAGTAACTATATAACAGTAGTTATAATGTATACAAAAGTTAAATAAAAATAAGAAACCATCAGTGAATGGGTTTGGATGATGCGTTTTCTTATAGCTCTACGTTATTTTAAGTTCTTATATAGGCTATTCCTTCAACAAATCCTATTGATAATAAATTATTGCTGTCACAGACACAAGCGCAGTGATAGTTATAACCATGATGATGCACTGTCTTTGTTATTCTACACTCAAAATAAAATATTAATATTGTAATAATTTTAGAGGTTGAGTTAATATGTCGAGTTCATGAGTTATGTCTCTTGGCACAAGCCTAAATTGAACATATTTGGCACCACACCGTTCAGCAGGTTTAAGAAATGAATTATTCACAGCAAAACTATAGCTATTCAGATACACAAATATATGCAAGTAAATGTATTTTGTGTTTTAAACAAGTTCATAATGATCACAGTTGATGGCTAGTTTAGGAGCTATATGCACGCTACCATTAGGAGAGCCTCTCCTATATACAATACATGAATTCAACCATTTCTTGAAAGACATGAATGTGAGTGGCTGGTAAACAGGAAGAATAGAGTGAACTTTATATGTAGGCTGCATACAAAGTGTTTGACATAAAAAAAAAAAAAAAAAAAAAAAAATCTATGTTTGAAAGGTTTAGCCTATTATTAGGCTACTGCTGTTTCAATATACATCTGCATTTTTTCTTTTTATTATAAGTGGTTTATAGTGATTATGTGTCATTTAAATGTCTAAAACATTAAATATCCTAAAAATTATGTGGATGAAATTGTTTTTTTTTTTTTTTAAAGGTAGGCCATAAAGACGTGCCAAGTCACAGGGTTCAAGCCCAAGTCAAGTGTCAAGTCATTGTTGTCAAAGTCTAAGTTGAGTCGTAAGTCTTCTTTGATTATGTCGAGTCAAGTCACAAGTCACGCGACTCGAGTCCACAACTCTGGTTCTGCCTACTAAAGGAGTAACCATCAGTTCTTAAAAGCTAAAGAATTTCAAAGGAACTGTGTTATTTTGAGAGGAAAATACAACAAAGAAACAGTAATTTGTTTGATCACTCGTTACTGAAAAAAATAACACTGTTAGTAACGCTGTTTATTTATAACGTCATTATTCCCATCACTGTCGAGGACCAAGCTAGAAGTAACTGTGGCACCAGTAAGCCTCTTTGTTACGAACCTTTGGGAACTGGCTCACTTGAGTAAGAGTTTTTTGCAGTCCAAGAGCTCTCTCTCTCATGTTATTCAGATCTTAGGGTGGCCTTGGGCACTGACTAGGTCTATGTCAGTAACTACTGCAAATGTCAGTGACTACATCAAATGTTTGTATGATTCAACATCCCATTCATTACCCATTTAGTTCTATTCAGTACCCAGTTACTCTTTAGCCATTCTGTGGCCATGTCTAGCCATATTCAAAATGCTGTATATTCATTTTCTTGGCAATGATTTTTCCTTCACAATGTCTTTCCCCATCTCTCCTGATTCAACATTTCAATTGACCTATTTTCCTGTGATAAAGATTTCATCTTTTGATAAGCCAGCATTAGACCAGAGGTTTGATTGATGACATTCATATCATGGTCAGATGGATAACCCCTGCACATTCAGGGTGCAAATTGCATTGGGGTTTGGGGAGGAGTGGTCTCCCTTCACAGATGCGGATTGTAGTCCCTCTTAGTACTTTGCGGGAAGAAGGAACCAGAGGGCCAACTATCGTGGAATTTTGTTCTAGAACTCTTAAAATCAAGAAAGATAACATGTTTAAAATGCCCACTAAATGTGCCCACCTGAAGAAGTCACAGATCAATATGATGAGTAATAAGTCCTTTTCCCTGAGTAGATGGAGAGGACTTTCCAGATGTGGCGTTGATGTTCATATTGGCTGATATGAAAAGAATCTTCATTCATGGGTCCGATTGAATAGGATGGTGGAAAGGGAACTTCTGAGGTGGTAGTGGAATCAGGGCCAAAGAACTGTACCATGGTGCCATCATACACAGCAAGCTGGTGCTTGAGGGTAGTGTTAAGTTCTTGTGATGGTCTTGGGTCAGTAGGAAATTAGTAAGACTGGATTTCTAAAGATGAGTGAATACGGAAGGTGGAATGCTGAATTCTTCCTCCAAACCCAGAAATTTCACTGAAGTAGCAAAGGGCCAGGAAGGCTGCTCAGTGTGTATCATAGAAGACCCAGTGGTGGTGGATACACCTACTAATACAGAGAAGTGACCGAAAAGCTGAGTCGGGGATGACTCACAGTTGCAGTAGAGGTAGCAACGAATGAACGGTGGAGCTGTTGCACCAATTCCTCAAGGGTATCCTTGGTACTCTGTAGATTGGCATTTGCTGGTCCATGTTGGTGGTCAAGTCACAAAGCACATGGAAGGATAATGTTCGAACAAACTTCAAAAGGTGTTATTGCAGACATTTACTGGAACACAGGCAGCAGAACAGTAGAAGATAAAGGAAAACCAATACTTAAATGGATACAAAGCCACAATGGAAGATACAGATGAGCTGAGGAGCACAAAAGTTAAGTAACAAGGTGAGTAAATCCACCAAAAAAACTCTCCTAAAGAACAAGAAGTAGGGCACAATTCAAGAAGAAAGATGAGAAAGCATCACATTTTCACTAGAGACTTGACTCTGAGCTTGTGATTCATTTATATCTGATCCATAATGAGCTGAAATGGGTTGCAGGTGTGTCTGATTAGAAGACAGGCGTAAAGAGGTAAAATGAGGTGGAATGAGGTGGAGAGAGCCCAATGGAGTTCTGTCAGGAAGTTTATAGAATGGCTCACCAAGGTACTTTCCCTGCATCATGTGCACTGGATTCCAATACAGATCTGTACCTTAAGGAAAGAGATTTGGTCTGATATGTAAGTCTGCAATACCAAAAATATTTTTGACGTCATTTGATTCACAACAGTGGTTCCCATTCTGTGGTGCTTCAAAAGTGAGCATGGCATTCTCTAAAAATGGACGCCCACACAGGACACGTACTTACATTCTCTCACCAGTCAAAAACAGAGTTTGACACCTGCACTATAACTTTGAAAGATAATAAACCTTATAAACCGTTTTAGTCAGTTTTACTAAGCCTGAAGTCGATAAGTTTTACTTTAAGGTGTTCTGGTTCAACAGCAGATTCTGTAGTTTCATACTTAGATGAAAGGGTTTTTTTTAAAAAAAACAGGCCAGTCTTGGACAGACTGTCAACAATGACATTTAGTCATTTAGTATTAAAAAATCATTTTAAACTGAAAACTGTGACGGAGAGGAGAAAAACTGATATATATGCATTACATTACTTTTGTGTTTAATCACAAAAAAAAAACAAAAGTAAGTTCCTTTGCTTCTGAACCTCATTCATGATTTCTCTCAACACAGGACAGGAGAGGTGTCAGTAAATATATGAGAATTTTTAAACTTATATGTAAAAAAGTATATCAGATATTTTCTTGTAAATTTTAATGTAATTTTTTGATGTTTAAGTAATGCATTACTTTACTAGTTACTTTAAAAAAGTAATCTGAGTACATAACACACGTGTCACGTGCAGTGCTAATCAAAGGAGCGCACGACTAAGGAGTAATCCAAAAAACTATCTTTAAAGGGATCTGGAAGACCATGGCGGATCTGGAGCGACTGAGGACGAAGGTGGAGCCAGAAAGGAGGAGGAGCCTGACAGAGCCAGAGGGATGGGGTGACGAGGTGAAGGCTGAGGAGTGGAGTCCCGAGGCAGTGGATGGTCGACGACTGACCAAGGCGGAGCCGGAAGGACAAGGGAGCCCGGTGGAGCTGGTGGGATGATGGGCCACGGTGGAGATGAGGGAGCTAGGAGCCAAGGCGGAGCCGATGGGTCAGAGAACTGAGGTGGAGTCCAGGACTCGGAGGCTGGAGGTGGAGACAGGGGATCTTCATGCCTAGGTGGAGCTGGAGCCTGGAAGTCCTGAGGCAAATCAGAACGCCCAGATGGCGCTGACTGAGGGTGAGCTGAGGGACTGACAGGCACCAGCGGAGACAGGGCTGAGGAACTGACTGGTGTGAGAGGAGGTGGGGAGAGAGGCTGGGTGAGAGTTTTGAAGATGCAGGAGAGCTGGACGGAACCAGCGGAGACTCAGGAGAGCTGGACGGAACCAGCGGAGACTCAGGAGACAATGGAGGTTCAGGGGAACTGGGAACAACCTCTCCAAACCAGTCTATCAATTTCATCTCAAAAATGTCCAAAAGCTCCTCATAATAAATTCCAGAAGTCAGCTGCAGCTCACCCTTAGCGGTGGGAGTGTGGGTGGGGCTGATTTTCGCGCTGACTCAGGTGTCACAGCAGGCTCAGGTGTCGCAGCAGGCTCAGGCTCTCTGTCTGCGGTGGGCTCAGGCAATAGCTTTGTGTCACGGGATGACAGCTGACTGGTCTCTGGTTTGGGAGTGGGGCTGGAGATGTTCTCCTCGGTGGGGCAGACGGAGAAATACAGCCCATTTCTCTCCAGCACCCACTCCACAAAAGTGGCAAAATCCTCTCTGGGACCATTCACTGGGAGGCGTGCCTTACACTGCTCGCTCAGGCTGGTGTAATAGAAAACACTGAGCAAGTGATCTGGGAAGTATGTAAGGCACACTAGTTCGAGAAAGACCCTGGTGTAGTCCTCCAGCGAACGGTCCAACTGCTCCAGGCAAAGGAGCTGGATGGCTGGTATATCTATTCAGGGAGGAGAAAAACGAAAACAAACAAAAAGGAAAAACGGCGCAATATATTACTCAAAATGAGGGTCGGTTATTCTGTCACGTGCAGTGCTAATCAAAGGAGCGCACGACTAAGGAGTAATCCAAAAATAATAAATCCATTGGAAACAAACATAGAGAACTCAGGAGCAGATCAAACAGCAAGTATGTCCAAATAATAACTGGCAAAATAGAGAACTAAAGGAGGAGAATTTATACAAACACAAGAAAGGAACTAATGACTTAATTAACTAGATTCAGGTGAACTGAACAAACTAATCAGGGCAACTCAGGAAAGCTAGGTTAAAGCAAGACTAAGGCAGGAAAAGAGAAACGGCAAAAACACAACAAAAGTCCATGACCGTTACAAACTTGTAATCAGTGTTGGGGGTAACGCATTACAAGTAAAGCAATTATTACTTTTTTCAAGTAAATAGTAAAGTAACGCATTACTTTTCAATTTCTAAGAAAATATCTGAGTTACTTTTTTCAAATAAGTTACACCAGCTACTTTTTCCCCATTTATTGATTGACAAGTCTCCTGTGGGGAAATTGGGAGTAAACATGATGTTACTGTATTCTAGACTAAATGTGAACATGCATTAATTCATCTCACTCACAAAAAACTGATTCAGTATTCCTCAAAATGAATAAAAACAGTGAAATGCAAACTCATAATATGACCCAACCCTGCAATAATTAAATATGTTAAATAAAACAAATATCCTTTATGTATTTAATTCTATTTTATTAACAAGTGTCTTTGCTGCTGACCTTCAATGATGCAATTCAACCATAATAATAAGCAAAAATTACGTTAGATAAACCAACATTTGTGCTTCCTTTTTATATAGCTGAAGAGTTATCTCCTGCATAAATGTACTTTTCTTTCAGCCTGAGGTGAATTCATTTCACTTTGGTGTAAAAGGGCTTTTACATTAGAATTGTTTTATATTAAAAACAAAGAAGCAAGCTCTGCCCAGATTTAAAAAGTAACGCAAAAGTAATGTAACACATTACTTTCCATAAAAAGTAACTAAGTAACATAATTAGTTACTTGTTCAGGGAGTAACGCAAAATTGTAATGCATTACTTGTAAAAGTAACTTTCCCCAACACTGCTTGTAATGCACTGTCACCAGCAGTGTTGGCAAGGTTACTTTGAAAATGTAATAGGTTACAGATTACAAGTTACTCTATTTGAAATGTAATAAGTAGTGTAACTATTATTTTTTTTTTTTTCATTAACTGTAACAGATTACAGTTACATTTATTTTTTAATTCAATTATGTAACTCCCAACACTGGTCACCAGCTAAAAATACTTTGCACTCCTGCATGAAACTCTTTACATAATGAATATTATGCAAGGGGTTGGGCTTAAAACTTATAAAAGTTGAGGAGAAATGTCCCCAAGTTACCCTGCTGCATAGCTGGCCATAAGGCAGAAAAAGTTTGCTGCTTGGCTGTAGTATAAACAACTGAAGCAAGGGTTTAAAGGCTCTTGAATGATCAAGAGTCTCGTTGCGTCCTTCAACAGTACACAGTGTTTTGCAGATGAAAAGAAAATAGATGAACTGCTATTTTTGAAACTGCTTTTTCTCAAGGTTTAATCATAACATCAAATTTGAAACCAGTGCAATGCCTCACTTTTTTTACTCACCTAAATGTTAAAAGGACAAAGCATGTGCTTTAGAATATATCTTCAGTGTCTGACAGTCGCCAAGTGAATAAGCTTGCTGTCTTGCTACATCAAACATAATAATACTTTTAAAGTTTACAGCACTCAGAAAATGTTTTGGAAGTGCATTTCAAAGTCACTTTTTATATTACTGTTTATATTAAGGATGAGACTCATCACAGTCCTATGTAGCATAAAAGGATAATATGCTTCTGAATCTTTTTCCTCCTGCAAGATATTCTGCCAGCCCCTGTACTTTATTGTCAGTTTTTCAAACACAACCATGACACCCACTGAACTTGTCACTGATGTAGCGTGGCAAACAAGCTTCCTGGCATTTTCCTCCATTATTTATGACTACAGTGATGATGGGACATATTAAGTACTTCAAGCTCAGCGGCATAAATCTCTGGCTTCAATGCACTATAAATGTAGTGCTGCTGATGTTTCAAGAGTATTTTACTCATAATAAAACAATATCTGTCTTGATCTTTATCAGGGAGATTTGCTTCCTATACAATTAAAATCACATTGTAAACCTGCAAATACACTGGCGCTCATTCCCTTTACACCTTTATAGGGTACACCCTTATCCAAAGCAACTGAAGCAGTATTATTTGTAATATGTAACCCTGGACCACAAAACCAGTCACAAGGATCAATTTTTTAAAATTGAGATTTATACATCATCTGAAAGCTGATTAAATAAGCTTGATGTATGGTTTGTTAGGATAAAACAACTATTTGAAAATCTGGAATCTGAGGGTGCAATAAAATCAAAATATTGAGAAAATCGCCTTTAAAGTTGTCCAAATGAAGTTATTAGCATATTACTAAACATAAATTAAGTTTTGATATATTTACGGTAGGAAATTTACAAAATATCTTCACGAAACATGATCTTTATTTCTATTTTTGGCATAAAAGAAAAATAGATCATTTTGACCCATACAATGCATTGTTGGCTATTACTACAAATATACCCGTGCTACTTAAGGCTGCGCTCATTACTCTCACTTTCTAGTCAGCTAACCAATCAGAGTGGAGGAGGGGCGGGACTAAAACACCCTGCTTGTACTCCAACTGAACAACATTGGAGAAGTTAATATTGCTTGTCTACAAGTATTTATGTCTTTACCAGATGGAAGTGCCAGACAACCATATTATTGTTATGAAAAATAATGCTTGGAGAAGCATTTAATTCACAACACGTCTGCCATGTTACTAAAGCTTATGTCATATAATAGCAACCACAGCATCTCAATAGAAAAAACTCTGCACTCTCAAGTGCTCACAGCTGGACGTTTTCAACAGAGTGCCTGGCGTTTTCATCTGGCTAAAAAAATGCTTTGGTGGACACACAGCCTAAGTGATTATATTCACAGCATTAAACTACTTGGCACAAGCTGATTGGTTAATGTTGCATACACAGCTAATGAGCTTACTGCTTTACATTTAAATGCCTGGTTAGCATTCACTAGAGCATTTCCCAGCACGCATTTTAGAGTTCCTCTGAAATCCTCCACCTCCCCAGCTCCACCTGTATAGATCTGCTATGAGTTATTATATATGGTATTCGTGCAGCAGCAGTATGTTTTCAATACTCTCAGCACTGTATCTGCATATGTATTGGCAGTAGTTACTGTTCTTGCTACATACTAGCAATAATCTACCAAAAAATCTAAAATCTTCCAAGAATTGTCATGATAGAACTATATATACTCCAACTTGATCTCATGACAAAAACGTACCTGTGGGAACATTTCCGCGAAATACATACCAATAAGTACATATCACTGCAGAAATGTCCACTGAGTGATGCTAAAAGAGTGTTCAGGTTCATTCGTACCCAAGGATTTCCCATCTGAAGTCCAATTTCATGCTGGCTAAGCTACCGAGCAAGCTTATTACTTCCAGAAAGCGAAACATATGGAGCTGTAATCATAACTGTGTATGAAAACAATTACAAGTGCTCACTGTTTTACCGCCTCTAGTGTTCATTTCTGTTAGAAACTGCAGTATATGTTTTTATTGGTACGTATTTCGCATCTTGCAAAAAAGTTTCCACAGGTACGATTCTGTCATGAGATCAGGTAGTTGTTTACAGTAAATGCAAATAGCCCACCTTGTTGGCAGATGTTATTTAGTGGTTGGTCTAAACAATATTACAAAAGACGCCTGCTAAACAGACCCAAGTCTGTTTGGACCCAACTGACCCAAGTTCAAATCCACCTTTTGCTGAACTCATTCTTCTCCCTTTTCACATCACATATCACATCAGAAGGGCATTTATTTTTAATAAAATTAAGAAAATATTTGAAAAGTGGTCAAATAAAAGTTACTCACAGGTGTTCATCTGTTAGGGTTAGGTGTAGAGGTAGGTGTAGGGAGGGCTTTATTGTCCCAGGTGGCATCCATTTAATAATTTTAATAAAAATGATAATTTATACTTAATACATTCGTATTGCATACAGTTTTATAATGTCTTACAATACTGAGGTGCAAATGTCTGCCACTTGCACATATAAATAACATCTAACTAATATTATTGCAAAGAAAATACTGATATTTTTACATACTGTAAGTAGAATCTATCACTATATGCACCTAGTGTAAATAGTATCTATCGCTAAGAAAATATGCTATGTTCACTTAATGTAAATAGAATCTATCCCTACTTGCACTTAGTCCACATAGCCACTGCCATTAGTTGAACAGTTAAACTACTCAGGAGCCAAATTTAATCAAAACGTAAACGACAGGTCTGTATACCATTTTGTATACATATTGTAAATACAAACTAATATTACTAGAAAAAGTTGAAGTTACAATTAAGCTAATAAATAGACAATGTAAGGTGTTACATTATCATCTGTAAGTAAGATTTGCTGCCAGATGTGATCACTATCAACAAGTCATATTGTCAACTGCAAATGTCATGACATGAAAATAATAGTTAAATGATACTATCTGCCATCAAACCTCTTAACAGGCAGATGTTCACTCCCACAATGGCTCTCTAAACAAAAAGTAATAATAATAGTAATTACTCCAGTAATTAGCACTCATGCTGCATTCACTCTTGACCAGAGAGGTGATGAATAAATTCAGAGCAGCGCTTGCAGTCATGTGCTTATTCAGGATCAATAATGAAACTCAATCTCACAGCTGACCCTTGAGGGGACAGCACTAGAGGTTTAAAAAGCACCCGGATAACACTCGCTCAGTGCTGGTGACGGATAAAGAAAAGACAAATGGCAATAACCAAGCATCTCTTGAGATTTGCCGGTCAATAGATCTAATTCCCCTACATTAGTATCTTTCCAGATTTTAGTGTTTACAACTAAAGCTACAATGCAAGGTGTGCACAGTTGTCGGTCTCGTTAAGATATTTTGCATCGTATCAATCAGACAGCTTAGGGACAGGCTGTCAGTCGTGCTGAATGACAGGGATGATAATGTTCCGCTCTGTGTGACGGATTGTCATGTCAACGCTACAAAGTGGCATGGCAGATTGCTGCGGATGGGGAAATTAGGCTTCCATATCATTGCACTCACACTGATGAACCTTCAAGCCCCACCTTCAGATAAACAGGTGGCGATGCTGCGTCTAGGGCAGAAACATATTTAAACAATACCAGAAGAGGTGCTTGTCATTTTCATTTTTTCCAGAACAATCCATTACATGTATTGCCCATAGCATTTGAATACATTAAACACATCTGCATCACACAGATAAAGGAGAGTCACCAGGCGGAGCAGAAGCTCCTCGGTCCAGCCGTGCCTTTGTAAAGAAATAATCTGGCTTCTTGTTTATTTAATCTCTTTTCGGTGACAAAAAAAAAAAAAAGCAGGCCCTAAAAAGAGAATTCCATTCATCTTTTGTCTCTCTTCATTTCAAAGAATGTCACTTTCGTCTGTAATCGGCATCGAAAAGTGGGAAGATTGAGTATTTGAGCTCAGCATGTGCTTGCCAGAGCTCAGCTCATTTGTCAAAGGCAGCGTGCTGAGCTCTAACACCAGCCCTGTTTCGGCTCGTATTGATCAATTCTGTCATGTGTATCTGCAGCAGGTGATACTGAATATCTTTCCTTGTGTTCTGCATGACATTTTAGAGATGGCAAGCGAACAGTTGGCCAACGCACAAAGAACCCAAAAAAGAAAGGAAGGGTTTATCTCACCTTTTTCACAGCAATAGGTGTATACCTACTACAGTACATGCCTAATTTCCTGATAACAGGTTGGGGTAATGAGATGTAACCATCACCCTGCCTCAAGTAAAAGGGATCTTAACATTTTATCCATGAGTGGTAACAAGCTGCCTGCCATCTCTTTACAACTTAAGTGGAGCCACTGCTGACAGAGTGCTGTCTGTGGAGTTTTTCGCTTTTTAATTTTTGGATCCAAAAATCCTTTCTGTCTGTTTTTATGTCTGTGTTTGGATTATGGTGATTTTCTAAAACTAAATCTGTCAAGAGGGAATATGAATAAATAACTACTAAACAGCACGTTCAGCCAATTTTTAATCAAAATGCATGAAGTAAACCTGGCATTTTTGATGCCATCAACACTTTGGGTGCCACACTGTGCACTACAGGACTTATAAAATATCAAAAATGTATCCAATAATTAATCAATCTTCATTTATTTATTTATTTATTTATTGTTAGAAAGCACTTGCACTTTTAAAATGTATATAATATAAAAAGGGTATATGGGGTAGTTTGACAATTTGAGGTAAACTGTCACAATGCAAGCCCAGTTTGAATAAAAATACACAACAATTCACGACACAGCAAAAAAAATAAAAAATAAAAATAATAATAATAAAAATAATAATAATAATATTTTTTACATTTGGCACACCGTATTCAAGGTATTCATTTTATCAAAAATCATAAAATAGGAGGATACCATTGTGAAAAAATGAATAAATAAATAAAAACCATGCATTAAGAGCTGGGGGGTGAAAACTTTTGAAAAGAATGGAGATTGTGGACATTTTTTCTTTTTTTACTTAAATATCATATTTTTTCATTTAGTACTGCCCTTCAGAAGATAGTTACATGTTTCCCAGAAGACAAAATAAGTCAAATTGGTAACGCTTTAGATTACAACCCGCAAAGAACTACGTAAGTAAACTGAATTTACGGTGTATGTTTCTGTAATTATAGTGTACCTATAAAGAACGTACATGTAGGTATAAGAGAACAATATGTTATATTTGGGTAATAAGGGGATAACAAACCAGATATTCAACCTGCAAAGAACTACATAAGTATACTGAATTTACGGTGTACGTTTCTGTAATTATAGTGTACCTATTAGTACGTATGTGTAGGTATAAGAGAACAATAGGCTATGTTACGTTTTGGTAATTCGGGGGTAACAACCAGATATACAACCTGCAAAGAACTGCGCAAGTAAACGGAAGTTACACTGTATGTTTCGTATTTATATTGTACCTACGTGTAAGTATAAGGGAGCAATATGTTACGTTTGGGTAATAACGGGGTAGAAAACAGATATACAAATAATTTATAATGGATTAATTTAAAAAAAACTTAACAGGTACCTGTTCTATTAAATCGTAAGTTTGGTGTATCTATACGTAAGCTTTTTAAAATTACTGGGAAATTATACTCTTGTTCCATGTAGTTACAGGGTAATTGTGCCCTCTGCGGGTTGTAAATTAAAGTGGCGATTGTTCCCCTCTTGTTCAACGAAGTTACAGGGTAGGTACAATACATAAACACACAATCTGAAAATATATCTAAAAATATTTTTTATAGTCGCTAATCCCACTTCTACCTCTAAACCTAACGTTAACTATGACTGAACAGTAATAAAAATATAAAAAACAGGAAAGTGCAATCACAATCATTTATTTATTGCAAAAATGTCAACAGCCATACAAAAAGTAATCCAAATAACGATGCGTTTGCAGCCGCAGTCCTCTCTGGCGGAATACAGTAGGTTTGAGGTGCAGTAGGATGAGAGCAGAATTTAAACTGTTAATCGCTGAAAATATTATCCAGATTATTGTCCTTATCCACTCCTCGAAGGCGCCCGCGTCATTCCAACACATCTCACCAGAAACACGGCATGTCGTAATCTGTGACGAATGCAGGCGAGAGCCAATGAACGTCCGATTTTCCTGTCGCAAATGCACTTTAGCACGGGTTTATGGCTGTTGCTGCTGGACTCGCTGCTAGAGATGGAGATGAAGATCGCCGGACAAAGCCTTGAATTTGGTTCTGGTCCTCGCAAATCGTATGGATTCTCAAGATCTGGGTTACAGCACACAAATAAAATGGTTTAATTTGTAATTATGATGCGTGTTCGGTGTATTTTATGGTTCTATTGTTAGTCACAGCATGTTAGAGAAAACGCCTTTGTGTTCCACCACGGCAAACGAAGTTAATATTACATGAATGATTAAACGATTGCAGAAATATTATTTATTTTAAGGGTTTAACGTGTAGTCATGATAACATTATGTAGACCTATTCTTGGAAACGAGCTGGCAACAGAAATCACACAGAACAGAATGAAATGTTATAATTTCATATTAAGTAAACGTTAAATGTTTAGATGATGTAAATATGTCAGTATTGTACATTTAATGTTTGTAAAAATGTAAATAAATGTACATTTTGTAGAACCACATTTTACGTCGCGTTGTTATATGTACCAACCCTGTAACTTCGTTGAACAAGAGGGGAACAATCGCCACTTTAATTTACAGCCCGCAGAGGGCACAATTACCCTGTAACTACATGGAACAAGAGTACAATTTCCCAGTAATTTTAAAAAGCTTACGTATAGATACACCAAACTTACGATTTAATAGAACAGGTACCTGTTAAGTTTTTTTTTTTTTAATTAATCCATTATAAATTATTTGCATAGCTGTTTGCTACCCCCTTATTACCCAAACGTAACCTATTGTTCCCTTATACTTACACGTAGGTACAATATAAATACGAAACATTGACCGTAACTTTAGTTTACTTACGCAGTTCTTTGCAGGTTGTATATCTGGTTGTTACTCTCTATTACCAAAACGTAACATATTGGTCCCTTATACCTACATGTACGTTCTTTAATAGGTACACTATAATTACAGAAACATACACCGTAAATTCAGTATACTTATGTAGTTCTTTGCAGGTTGAATATCTGGTTTGTTATCCCTTTATTACCCAAATATAACATTTTGTTCCCTTATACCTACATGTACGTTCTTTATAGGTACACTATAATTACAGAAACATACACCGTAAATTCAGTTAATTTACGTAGTTCTTTGCGGGTTGTAATCTAAAGCGTTACCGTCAAATTTACCCTGATTTTTAAATTCCAAAAGTTTTCACCCCCCGGCTCTTAATGCATGTTTTTTTTCCTTCTGGAGCATCAGTGAGCATTTGAACCTTCTGTAATAGTTGCATATGAGTCTCTCAGTTGTCCTCAGTGTGAAAAGATGGATCTCAGAATCATACAGTCATTGTTGGAAAGGGTTAAAATACACAAAAGTGCTGGAAAACCAAAGAATTTATGGGGCCTAAAGGATTTTCCTGAAAAACAGCAGGCAGTTTAACTGTTCAGGACAAACAAGGGACTCATGAACAACTATCAATAAACAAAAAAACACAGCTGTGGTTTAGTATTAGGAATCAATGGGATGTAAACTTTTGAACAGGGTCATTTTTATAAATTCAACTATTATTTTCTCTTGTGGACTATATGTAAACATTTTTTTATATGAAATATCTTATTCAGGTCAGTACTAAATAAACAATAACATGCATTTTGTATGATCCCTCTTATTTTGGTAAAATAATTAATATTTAAACATTTAAACTTTTGACCTCAACTTTATACAAGCTATAAAATGACACTCTTATCGCTAAAATAGTAGAGCATATAGAAAATATACCTTACCTGCATTTTTGTAAAACTGTTCATCCATTTCGGAAAACTGAATGTCTTTTTAATGCAACTCAAACATGCAGACATAGCCACAGCACGTTTTTCCAATAAGCCAGGGTTGAAATGCATGAACTGATAAAAGTGGATAAAAGCGTCTGCGAAAATTCATTAAAATATAAATACTCGAACTTGAAAATCGGCCTCCTAATACAGGGGTCACTTCCATGTGTGTAATTTCCTCTTGTTGACATCTTTGTCATTTACTCCCATTGTTGTCTTCTATGGATAGTCCTCATTACCCAGCATTGCTATGCCACCATGCTGAAACCTAAATAATTATGAAACATGTCTCTCCCTGTTTGAAGCAGTGAACACCTGATTGGGCTTCACATATCCAACTGTTCTCAAGCCTAATCCGCTCCAGTAAACAAAGAGCAGATGATTGGTAATGTTCAGGAGGCGGCAGGTGCTCTCATGTGATTGCATTCACCCCAGCGGCCATTAGAGGTTTATCGGCTCTCAGCCAGGCTAAGCTGGGAGGTGATGGTGGATAAATGTAGCTTCACCATTTGAAATGGCTTGAATGGAAAGACTTCTGTTTTTGTGTCTTGCGTGATAGATTAGGCCTGGAAAAGGTGAAATATGTCTCGGGGGAAACAATGTTGGTATAAGAGAATAGATGGCCATGTTTACCATGCAGGTGTGCAGATGTATTCTTTTCCTACACTAGCCTTCAGCCACACTAAAAACAGACCCTGAATTCCCCTGAGCCAGGTGGTTCATCCAAAATGCTCATTAACAACATGACCACAGACATGGATCCTTGCTCAGATAGATTTAAACACACAGCTCTTGTCTCCAGCTCCTGGGCACCAATGTCTGATAATATCAGTGTATTGGAATGACATATTTACAAGGCAGAGCAGGACTGGGAGGTAACAGATGAAAGATAGGATAATGATGAAAATGGCATATTTTTTAAAGACATCACACATACAGTGTTACTTTGTAGATACTGACTAGGCCAGATTAGAAATGAGCTACAAGGAGAAAATCATTATCATGCATGAGTGAAAAACATTTTGAAGTAATAGTTGACATGTATCTGGTCAATGATGTTAAATGACTGAATTAATATTTCTCCCCATCAAATGTGTCCCAAAATCATTTTGGTATTCAATATTACTGAACTGCCAGTGCGTTGATTTATTTAGAACCATCATTAATGTGACTGGATGTAAAACTTCCTGCTTCAAATGCAATCAGTAACTAATTAAATAACTAAATAAGAATAATACATAATTAGATTTATACCAGCAGATCTCAAAATCCCCTTATTGTCCACAATATTTGAAAGCCCTTCTCTACTCACACAAAATATTTTGGAGCTTAGCATGACTAAGATGTATATTCATCATAAAATTAACCAAATACTAAGAAATACCTTGAATTTTTGGTTATTTTAGTTTATTTTAATGCTTGTTTTTATTATTTTAAATATTTTAAGTTATCTTGAGGCCTCTTTGGAAGTTTGTTGAGGCACCCTAGTGGCTCCCAGCCCCCTAGCTGAGAACCAACGATTTATACTATTATGCCAGGTCAGAAACTAAAGAGGAACTGTGTTAAAAAAAAAGTCACCACAATGAAAACAAATACCCACAAAATTCAAGATATTGTTGCAAAAAACTTGCAGTGTCTTGCGAAAGTATTCATACCCCTTTTTTATTTTTTTTTTTCTTATTATTTATGTTGCTGCTTTATGTTGAACTGTTTTAAATTACCTTTTTTCCACATCAACCTACACTCCATACACCATAATGACAAAGCAAAAACAGAACTGTCACAACTTCATAAATTTATTTAAAAAGAAAGAAAGAAAGAAGTACATTGCATAAGTATTCATACCCTTAACTCAGTACTTAGCTGAAGCACCTTTACAGCCTTAAGTCTATTTGGGTATGATGCAACAAGATTTGCACATCAATATTTGGCAATTATCTGCCATTCTTCGCCTCACCTCTTCACCTCTCAAGCAAGTAATGTGTGGCGCTACTAACACGCTTAACATTTGGGATGGTACTGTGCAGGTGTGGAGCAGTGCCTGATTTCCTTCAAACATGATGCTTGGAATTGAGGTTCGTCAGACCAGAGAATCTTGTTTCTCACAGTCTAAGGGTCCTTTGGGTGTTTTTTTGCAAATCCCAAGTGTGTTTCATGTGTCTTCACTGGGGAGAGGATTGAGTGTTGCCACACCAACAGGAAGCCCAGATCGGTGGAGTGCTGCAGTGATGTTTGTCCTTCTGTAAGTTACTTCCATCTGCATATATGGAGCTCAACTAGAGTGACCATCAGCTCTTGGTCACCACTCTAGCCAAGGCCCTTCTCCATCAATTGCTCAGTTTGGCCAGGAGGCCAGCTTTAGGAAGAGATGTGGTTGTTTCAGACTTCTTCCATTAAGGGTAATGGAGACTACAAGCTTCTGTGAACCTTCAAAGCAGCAGAATTTTCTCTGAACTTTTCCCTAGATGTGTGTGCAATCCTGTCTGCCTGAGCTCTACAGGCAGGTTTTTATTATTATTATTATTATTTTATTTTATTCCTTAGGGCTTGGTTTTTGCTCTAATATGCATTTTCAGCTATTAGATCATTTATTAAGACGTGTGCCTAATCGTACCCATTCAACTGAATTTGCCACTTCACTCAAAGTGTAGTCTCTACATCCACAAGCAAAATGAATGCTCCTGAGCTGAATTTTAACTGTCCCAGGTAAAGGTATAAATAATTATGCAATGGAATCATTTAGGTTTTTAATTTTTAATAAATTTGCAAAGATGTTAATGGAGTGTATGGAGTGTAGACTGATGTAATTTAAAGGTTAAATTAAAAAAGTAATTTAAAGGGGTCATCGGATGCCCAGTTTCCACAAGTTGATATGATTCTTTAGGGTCTTAATGAAAAATGTATAATATACTTTGGTTAAAAATTCTCAATGGTAGTGTAAAACAACACCCTTTTTACCTTGTCAAAATGAGCTCTGCAAATATCATCCCATTCTGCGGGATTGTTTCTTTAAATGCACATTGACAATACAAGACACTGTACTTGTATGAGATCTGGATTTTTACATTATAACATGATATAATTAATTAATAAAACAAGAGCAAGAGAGCCGTTTTCACAAATTTGATAATGCTTTTATACAACCATTAAATTAAACATTACTCATTAAAGGCTCATTAATTATTTGCATTTGTAGTTGTACCAGTTCAGAAGTAGCTTCTGTGCCAGTGTAAAGTGATTTAATATGACTGATAACAGATCCATAATTATATTTATTTATTAAATATTAGATTTTTTCAGGCAGTAAATGGATCTTTCAGATGAATTTGAGCACTGCTGGCCTGGTTTTGGTCTTGTCTTGGTCTCAAAACACATTGGTCTTGTCTGGATTAGGTGGTCCTGACTACAAAACTATGAGAAACTTCTGGAAAAAAATGTGTGTGAATTTGCAAATAAATTCAGACATTTTTGCAAACCTGCATTTTAGATAATCAGATAATAAGTAAATTAAAAGAATATCTTTCTGTGATTTATTCTCTTAAGTAATTTATTTTCAATTCTTTGTTTAGTGGATGCATTATGATAATAAACACATTAGTGATAAATTGCTCATTTAGAGGATTTTTTGCTTATTGACATTAATCAAAAGTGCATTAGAGAGACTGCTTAATGAAACAATGGAAGGGTCCACTGATCCGTTCTTTCAGCGCTTAATTCTGCAAGCTCAGCTGAACTGTTGCACAGTTTCCTAATGCAATGCTAATTACTACCAGATGGAATATTACACAACAGGCCTTGACGTCCTGAGTGGAAATTGAAGCCCATAAATTAACGTATCACAAAGTCACAAGAAATTTGTGAAACTGGAAATTGCTAAATTTTTGACCCACATAGCACTGAATATCCTAACAAGATCCAAAATGAACACTTGCGAGGAAAATTTTGCTTTGGTAATTGAGACTTGAGAAACAGCCAGAATAAAATTCATCTGTAGCTTTAGAACGAGCATTATATAACAGTCAGAGAAGTACGAAAGAAAACCATTCTTCTGCAAAATACAAAAATCGATGTGTCTACCTATCAATCCCATCCTGACAGTCTTACAGCTGGAGCTGTTGATGACAAAAATATAATTTCTCAAACAGAAAATGCCACAAATTAACCTCAGTTAACAACTGAAAGCAGAAAAAACATGGTAGATTAGTTCTGCATATTTGCAAAGTCATGGTAATGATCAGCTTGATAAACAACCTCCCACTGAGAGATAAATTCATTGATGATACTAGAGCTTTGTGATTGCCCGGTATGATTACAAAAACCAGAATAATAATACATAACAATACGATTAGAGGCACACATCAGTGGCATTTATTCCACATTGTCATGTGGTGACAAAATGTGTCACAAGTCAACAGCTCAGTAGTGTCAGCTAAATGATTGACATTTACTTAATGAATTCTAGCTGGAACTTTTTTTTCACTATTCATCTCAGATAATTGCACCCGCTGTGCTAGAATATATTTGAAATCTGTGCTGATAGAGTTGAATAGCAGGAAGTTATTTGCATGAAAATTAAAATTAATTAACAATTATACAATGTCTACAAAAATTTTGAAAGTTTTCTTATCTTGCTTGCTCTGTCACACACACATTCTCTAATTTGAATACTGTCTCAACCTAATAACGGCACTCTGAATAGTTTCAGAGATTGGCAGTAAGCTGCAATTCCCCTGCTACTGGGTGACTCAGTGGTCCCCTAATTCCACAGATCACAGCTCTGACTCAAGCTTCCTCTTTTGGGATATAATACATACATAGATGAGCAGTGATCATTTATGCTTAGTCTGGCTTTAAAGGAATTGTCTCATCTAATGTCCCTAAGCTAGTAACAGGACTATAGCACGGACATTAGGAAGCATTAGGATGAGAAATTAACCGATAGTACAAAAATTAAACAAACAAGTATTACAAAATATGAGATCAAATAAGGCATAAAGCACTAATCTAATAACTAACCCATGGCAGGCAGCTTGATTGACAGGTGATGTGATCAATCATAACACTGACAAACAAACCAGTCAGGAGAATGAAATGAAAAATGGTGTCTATTGACACCTTTCCACGATTGGAACAAGATACCATCTGATGTTCATTCATGTTTATTTTGTGCTGCAACTAGTAAAGAGAAAGAAATGATCGTTTAACGTGTCTCTTGAACTGAGGCATGACACATTAAAGAGCCGATTCAAACAATAAATGGTATTTCATGTTTGACAATATTTGAAAGCTGAGACTTTGTTTCATACCAAAATTAAAATGCTCTGTCTTGTCTGACATCTCAAACTTGAACAAAAGAGTAATATGTCCAATATGTCAAAATTCACATAAAACAGTTGGCAAATTACCTTGGTGACTTACTACTACTGATAAAATTCTAAAATGCACATTCAGTGGACAATTTACAATCCCATGAGCTCACAGCACAGGATTTTTTAGATCTTTTTGAAAGGACGCAACTGACGCTATTACTGTAAGTCATGTGACAATGACAGCTTGACAGATATAGGCTAGTAGATCCAGATTTCTTTCATACTACACACATTCATTCTTCAGTCACAAAGCAATCACTCTTTCAAAAGATGTACCTACTCAGAAAGTATGTGATTGTGGACACAGCCTGACTCTTGTGCTTCATGTCGGTGCCTCATGGAAGTGGGTGGGCACTAAAGACTTCTTTTAGCAGAGTATGCTTGTTTAATTTCTGTGATTGATGAATATTTTTTGCAGAATCATGAATAATGTAGTTTGTCACAAAAAATTCCACTGTTGTTTCAAGGGGACTCCGTGTAGTAAGGCTTATATGGCTTAATATAGCATAAACTGTCTCTTACTGAAATACGTAGTAGAAAACCCATGAAAGATTTAGGCTATTTAAAGGAGAAGTTTACTTACACAACAAAAATTTACAGATAATTTACTCACCCCCTTGTCATCCAAGATGTTTGTGTGTTTCTTTCTTCAGTCAATAAGAAACTGTTTCTTGAGGGAAAAAATCAGTTTGAACTTACAAAATGCAGTTTAAATGCAGCTTCAAATGGTTCTAAAGCAGGGGTGGCGAATGTCAGTCCTGGAGAGCCGCAGCCCTGCATAGTTTTGCTTCAACCCTAATCAAACGCACCTGAACAAGCTAATCAAGGTCTGAAGGGTTACTAGAAAGCAACAAGCAGGTGAGTTTTAATTAGGGTTGGAGCTGAACTCTGCAGGGCTGCGGCTCTCCAGGACCGGAATTCGCCACTCCTGCTCTAAACTATCCCAGCCGAGGAAGAAGGGTCTTATCTAGTGAAACGATCGGTCATTTTCTAAGCAACTTGACAGTTTATATGTACTTTTTAACCTCAAACACACGTCTTGTCTAACTCAAAGAAGATGCGTTGTAGGACGATTTTTACACTGAAGAAGGAAACGAAACGTAAATTTTTCGTCATACCTTAAGTGTATTGACCCGGATTACACAGACTACACATGCGCATCGCAGAGACAAGACAAGGCGAGCATTTGAGGTTAAAAAGTAAATAAATTGTCAATTTGTTTTTTGAAAATGGACGATCGTTTCACTAGATAAGACCCTTCTTTCTCGGCTGGGATCGTTTATAGCCATTTGAATCTGCATTTAAACTGCATTTTGAAAGTTCAAACCTTGGGAGCACCATTAAAGTCCACTATATGGAGAACATTCCTGAAGTGTTTTCCTCAAAAAACATAATTTCTTATCAACTGAAGAAACGAAGACATGAACATCTTGGATAACAAGGGGGTGAGTACATTAACTGTACATTTTTCTTCTGGAAGTGAACTTCTTCTTTAATTCACATTGTTTTAAACATATTTTGAACTATGGGGGGGCACCATTATTTCGCTGTTGAGAAATGGTTGCACTTCGTGAGCTACTGGTGCTACCTGTTGCTATTTTTACTGCAACACTACTCAGAAAATAAAATACTGATATGATGACCACACAGACTGAAAGACCTTACAGGTAGCGATAGATATAAACATAGACTTAAACCAAAACCAAATGCCATACCATCGATTTTTCCCCACAAGGCATCTAAATGCCATAAGATATCAAGTGAAATCCGTGCTGAGAAACTTCTTCAGTGGCCGCGGCATCATGCAAGGTTCAGCATGTTACATCCTGCCAGGAAGGCATCTAGCGTTTCTTGTCTCTGCTGTAAGCTCTTTCAGTAGCTGTGGTCGACTAAAAGCCTCCAAAGCATCTTTAGGAAGGTTTAGTCATCCACAGTCATTTTCCCATTCTTTTCTTGTCTTCTTATCGTTAGGAAAGCAGTGAATACTTACACTGTTTCTCTTGCTGTTCTTCGACTGAAAATGACAACCAAACACCGCATAATGTGGCATTGTATCAGTATTTTATTTTATTTTACGTGTTGTGTATTCTGAGCTGTGTTGCAGTAAAAATAGCAACAGGTAGCGGCAGTAGCTCACCGAGTGCACCCATTTCACACAAGTATAGTGCCTACCATTTTATTAACAATCCTGTACCTCAGAGTAGGCCTGTCTTTAAAGATTCAAAGACAAGTTATTGTTATACTTCGATACTTAAAGCCCCAACTCTTGCCAACAATATACATGACACCTCAAACTCCTCAGTAAATTCAATAAACAAGAAGTTAAAATTGAGTAACTTACATTTTATGTCAATACTGGCAGATATTTGTTTATTTTGCTTCACCAATGAAAATAAAGCCACATATGCATCTTGCACCTCAGAGTTTAAATGAATCGGTTGAGTGAATGATTCAGTTACTCAGTTAACCAGTGAATTGTTTTGTTTCTTAATAAATAAATGTGTAAATGTAGAATGAATGGTTCATTTACTTCAAATAAGGGTTTAAACATCAAAAGGAACTTTGCTGTAGACCAGACTTTTAAAAAATGCAAATGGAAGACTATGTCCCTTCATTTCAGATGTCCAGCACACCATAGGAATGTAGCCACAGGCAGGGACACTCAAGGTTATATTATGTGAGCAAACAAACACTTGACTAAAAATGAATTGTGTTTGTTTTTTTTAATAGTTTGTTAATGTGTGATAATAGTAATAGTATCCTCAAGGACATCACAGGTGGAACTGGCTGAGTTCATACTGTGCTCAGGATATAATGGTTCGTACATTTGTACAAGCTCGGGGCAAAGTTGTCGCTTCTATTTACATTCAGGAAATGAATTGTGTGTTTGTGTGAGTGTGTGTGTCCCATGCCCTCTGTGTGGGAGACAGACGAGGAGCTCATGGTAACAGCCCAGAATAGAAAGTGCAGCGTCATTGTGCTGAGCTGTGTGGGCTGGAGCACTGAGTGTGCAGGTTTGGGGTGACATTGGCCTGAGCTGAGGCAGACACTGCAGTGGGATTGTGTTTCAAATAAAGAGGTAAAGGAGAAGGTTGTGTGTGGAAAGGGCAGGAGGCGGGGAAATGGAGGTATCCTGTGGAACACCTGACGGCGCAGAAACCAAGGAGGTCAATAATACCTAGAGAAAGCTGTACTTTAGCATTCACGTTCATCTCACAGGCAGTGGTTTGGACCCCTGGAAATATGTAAAATGTTTCATCATTGCTCAGGGTTTTAGAGGTTGTAGGGATAGTTCACCCAAAAGTTACTCACCCTCATGATGTTCCAAAGCCGCAAGACCTTCATTCATCTTCGGAACACAAATTAAGGTATTTTTGATGAAATCCGAGAGCTTTTTCACCTTGCATAGACAGAAATGCAACTGACATATTCAAGACCCAGAAAGGTAGTTAAATAGTCCATGTGACATCAGTGGTTCAACTGTAATGATATGAAGCTACAAGAATACATTCTGTGTGCAAAGAAAACAAAAATAATGACTTTGTTCAACAATTTCTTCCCTTCCATGTCAGTCTTTGACGTGGGTTCACAAGAGTACCATGGCGCATACGTCACTAGTACAGTTAGCTTCACGGAGTGTGAGACCCGAGCCCACCGCAGATGGAGAGCCACACAAGCCATCGCAGGAAGAAGCAAAGGAGCTGAGGATCGCCCCAGAGCCAGAGCCTCACGTCATGGCCAACCTGGTGCGAGAGCCTGCTACATCGCATGCGACCGTGGATGTTACAGTGGTGCATGAGGGCACAGAGGAAAGCCCAGCCCACTGCACTGCCACTGAGGGTGGCCCCCTGGAGTCACAGCCCTTCCTCCACCATGGCTCCTCCCTTTGCCGGCTCCACCATGGCTCAATCCTGGCTGGGACCTGGGTCCTGCCTAGCTTTTCCTGCTTTCTTCTGTCTTCTCCTTGGCTCCTCCCTCCATCTGATCCACCCTGGCTCCTCCTGTTTCCTCCATGGCTCCTCCCTTTGCCATTTGACTTTGTTTGTCGTCCTCCGCCCGAACCTCCACCAGCATTGTCTACCTGCCAGCCCTGTGCCGTCCCGTCACCATACCACATCCGCTCCTTTGTCCTCTGAATTCCCCTTCCGTCCCTCCCTTTGTCTCTGTGGCGTGAGGTCAAGCGTTCCTGGAGGGGGGGGGGGGTTCAAACTGTCACTCCCTTGGACATTTGTTGTGTTTTCATTCCTTCTGTGCTCTGTGACCTAGTTTTTCCTCACGTCTGATTATGTCATTCAGTTCATCTGTGTCTTGTTAATTGTCCCCGTTTGCCTGCGTATTTAGTTCTAGTCTGTCCTCTATTCCCTTGTCCAGTGTTAACGTTGTGATGTATGTGTGTATTCTGCCTGCCTTTTGTGGATTAATTAAAGACTGTTTTCCATTATTCTTTTTCTTTGTGCGTTTATTATACACCACACCGTGACAGAACACTGGACCGAAAAAAGTGAAAAAAACACGTCTGTGTTCCTGCATTTTCCTTTTTGTTTTGTCAGTTTTTCTTTTGTTAAATAATGTTTGACCCAGAGGTCCGCCAGCCATCACCTCATTTTACAGAGCATAAGCCAGAGCCCAGCACGATCTACGAGTCATCGCAGGAAGGTGCAAAGGAGCTGAGAATCACCCCGGAGCCAGAGCCTCATGTCACGTCCAACCCAGGTGCGAGAGCTGGCTACATTGCACATGATGGTGGATGTTACAGTGGTGCGTGAGGGCACAGAGGAAAGTCCCGCCCACTGCCGCTGAGGGTGAGCCATCACTGAACTCAGAGGATAATTTGGATTTGTACAGTGATATGTCCTGTCTTCTGCCATCCTCAGAATCTCCTATCTGCCCTGAACCGTCTGTCTATCCTGTCCTGACCTTGGAGGTCATGATTGAACTAACTGCATATATTTCCTGGAATTATTTGTCTGCCCAGAACTGTCTATTGGACCTGAACCAACCATGGAGATCATTATCATATATGTGATCCTCCCAGTATTGGAAATTGTGATCTGGTGTGTGTGGGCAGCACAGACCATCCCAGAAAGTCCTGACGTCACAAAGTCACAAATTTCCACCCATCCTCACTCTCCTGCTTCCTCCCCTGCTCTGCCACCACTGCTTACTGTCAGCCCCTCTACTCACCCTCAGCCCACCATCTGTGCGGTGGGTTCGCCAGGAGTCTGCCAGTCTCCATCGGTGTCGTGGCTGGAGGATCCCTTGTCTCTGCCTCCAGCCTCTGAGTCCCAGACTCCACCTCAGCCCGTCAACCCAGCAGCTCCACCATGGCTCCTAGCTCCCTCATCTCCACCTTAGCCCGTCAGTCCACCAGTTCCACCGGGTCCCCTCGTCCCTTCGCCTTCACCTAGATGAGTCATTGACCATCCACCGCCTCGGGACTCCACTCCTCCGGCTACTCCTTATCCCTCTGTCAGGCTTCTCCTTCTCTTAGGCTCCACCTTGGTCCTCTGTCGCACCGATTCCACTGCGGGCTTCCAGATCCCTGCCTCCTCCTCGGTCGCCGGAGCCTGTTAGTCCATCAGCTCCGCCAGGCTCCCTCGTCCCTCCGGCTTCACCTTGGTCAGTCGTCGACCATCTGCGGCCTCGGGTCTCCACTCCTCCGGCTACACCTCGTCCCTTTGGCTCTGTCAGGCTCCTCCTTCCATCCGGCTCCGCCTTGGTCCTCCATATCCTCAGCATCACCCTGGCTCATCGGCTCTCCATCTTAGCCACGGGCTCCACCCTCACCTGCTCTGCTGCCGTCGGTCTGCCCCCTGGATTCATCAGCCCTTCCTCCACCATGGCTTCTCCCTCCACCGGCTCCAATCCTGGCTGGGGTCTGGGTCCCGCTAGGCTCTTCCTGCTTTCTCCTGTCTTCTTCCTGGTTCCTCCCTCCATCTGATCCACCCTGGCTTCTGTGGATTATCTCTGTGTGGGTTAATTAAAGACTGTTTTCCATTCTTCTTCTTCTTTTTCTTCTTCTTTGTGTTTATTCTACACCGCAACATAACAAATACATGATTAGTGTTAACAATATAACATTATTCTACTCTATTGTAATGTATTATGAGTGTCTCTCAATGTAAGTAAATTCATTTATAAATTAATTCATTAATTTAAATTTGTTTTAAGAGATTTTATTTATGGAAGTTTTATTTAATAAAGTTTTAATTCTACAGGGCTAAAAGTGCCTATAGTTAAAAAAACACTTTTCTGTTTTCTTTGCAAACATGTTTTATTTCATCACAACACACAACTATTTTTAAATGGCCACCAAAAGACAAAGAAGCTTTTTTGCAGCCAGATGGTGTAGTTACAGCGTCTACCCGCCAAACCTTGACCCCTTAGTAGGAACTGTTAATCTCAACAACAGAAACCAGGCCTCCTCCAACACTTTGAACTCAGACTTCAGACATCAAATACTTCACTTCCATCTCACTGCACCATCAGTGCAGTCTCCGCTCTGAAGGTTTTCAATTAGTATAAATAATGAATCCAAACGAACAGCGCCTGATGTCTCTGGTTGAACCTAATCAGTGTAATATGTTTTTACTGTTGCCCTTGAGCCAACTTGTATCAAATTATTGTTGGAAGGAACATCGATTAGCCAGAACAGTGGTGAAATATGATGCCATGGTCACTCAGTAGAGGGTGTAATTTGACAGACCACAAAAGTGATATTAATATTTCAATAGTGAATGACCCGTTTACTGTGAAAGCCAAATGAACATTGAATGTACACAAACACCTTAATCATAAGTAAAAAAGGCCTAACAGAACTTAAAGAGCAGAACCATTATCATCATATGCCTTGAGTATTTCATTAAACAGCTTTCATTCTTTTTTGTTTCAAAGAAGAAATAGTGTCTTTGGTAAAAGGCTACAAAGCGAAATATAGCAGCCCATGCATTGTTTTTAATATGAAGGCTGAGGTTTCATCTCCTGTGATGAATAGGAAGTCCAATAGCTTTAGATTGATCGTGCCCACATTGGCCATATGCTTGCATTATGTCATGACCCATAAGATGGGTTACTACATTAAGTCAAATCATTTGTGAACACAATTGGGAAATTCTTTCTTCACCAATGCACTCTTGACTTATTATAAAAATAATTAAAATCTCATTACCACCAATTAACCTGTCACATCTTATTACAACCCATTCAAAATCACCTTTTAATATCTTTTTCATTACCACTTGCCTAGCAATAGAGATGGAGAAAGGGCCTCGGGTTTAATTTTAAACATTTTGTCAACAACTGCTTAAGCTATTTTTCTATATATCTATCTGTCTGTACCAAAAAAAAGACATATAATTCAAGAGATGCATCTCTTGAAGAAATCGTCCAGCCTTAGTGACGTCACAATGACGTGTGTTCTAAATATTTGTGCCTTCAGTGTCATATAGCTGTGAATTCTCTCAAGCTCAGTGTGTCTGTAACTGCAGGGCAGAAAGGTCGAGTGAAGATTCTTTGTGAGTCTGTGCTCAGTATGTCACAAGGAGTTGACATGTCTGCTGCTCCATTGTGTATGTTTTCGTAACAGGAACAGTTTTTGTGATCTGAGAAACAGACATTCATTAAAACAATAACAGGTCTACATTAAAACAGATCACAAAAACAAGATCAACCTTCAACAATCTAGATAAATTAACTACACAAAAACCCATTTGCATGATGCCTACACACTTCACAAACGTGAGTCACAAAAGCCTTTCAATTCCACCAACACAATGATAATAAAAACAATAGCCTATTAAGAGAAACCTACTGGTCTCTGAGTGAAATCTTCTGTGAACTTTATATTTCCAATCTTGAAGACACGTGAGGTCCTTCTCAAAAGTGAACTGAAAACTTGATTAAAGGAGAACTCAACAAATCACAAATAATTTACTCAGCCCCTTGTCATCCAAGATGTTCATGTCTTTCTGTCTTCAGTCGTGAAGAAATTATGGTTTTTGAGGAAAACATTTCAGGATTTTTCTCCATATAATGGATTGATGCCCCAATTTTGAACTTCCAAAATGTAGTTCAAATGCAGCTTCAAAGGGCTCTAAACGATCCCAGCCGAGGAAGAAGGGTCTTATCTAGCGAAACAATAGGTCATTTTTTTTTTTTGGATAATAAAAATTTGTATACTTTTTAAGCACAAAATCTTGTGTAGCACAGGCTCCAGAATGTGCGTTCACAATGCTACATACTATTGAATCACTTCGAAAGGTCACTTAGAATGTAGGCGCAAAGACTAAGAAAGTGCAAGTAAGTCAAACGCTGTTTACAAACAAAAAGATACAACGATGTCTGACAATTCTGAGGTTGTAGGAGAAAATAAAATGGAGTTTTTCGCTACAGTACACAGACAATGAACTTAGGCGTGATTCGTTGTAGTGATGGGAAGTTTGGATCATTTTACCGACTCGGACCTTTGAGTCTCGTTTAGCAAAATTAATCTTTTATCGAGTAATTTCGTTCATTTTAGCAAAATATAATTAAAATGTTACGTGTTACTTCCCTAACACATCTACTGCTTACACAAACGTTGATCACACTACAAACAAGACAAAACTATAATGCTATATTATCTGGGTCTTTGGTCTATGATTAGCTCACCTCACCTCTTATCTGACAAGTTTTCGGGTTGAGTTTGAGTTTGAGTTTGAGTCGTTAACGACTCGAAAAACCCGAAGACTCAAAACAGGTGAACTAATTCCAGAACCTAATAGGATGTTGCGCATATGCGACTGAACGAATCACTCCCCAAGATAACTCGTTCTTCCTGAGTCACATTAAAGATTTGTTTAAAATAAACAAATCGTTCAAGAACGACCCATCACTAATTCGTAGCATCATGGACGCGCATCCCAGAGCCTGTGCTACACAAGCTTTTGTGCTTAAAAAGTATACAATTTTTTATTTTTTTTTTTAAAAAAAAGGCAGATCGTTTCGCTAGATAAGTCCCTTCTTCCTCGGCTGGGATCGTTTAGAGCCCTTTGAAGCTGCATTTAAACTACATTTTGGAAGTTCAAAATCGGGGCACCAATGAAGTCCATTATATAGAGAAAAATTCTGAAATGCTTTCCTCAAAAAACATAATTTCTTCACGACTGAAGACAGAAAGACATGAACATCTTGGATGACAAGGGGGTGAGTAAATTATTTGTAAATTGTTGTTCTGGAAGTGGACTTCTCCTTTGAACCTCTTGCACATCACTGCCAAAATTAGATTTTAAGATCACATGCACAGCTGAGCAAAGAAATCATGTATGATATAAACATCATACTGTCTTATATGATTTAGCTATACATCATGCTACACCCAAATTGTAATTTTAATAAACAAAACTACTTCTAACATGGAAATATAAATATTGCTTTTGTTTCATAATAATTAATGAGGTTTATTCAAGGTTGGTTCTTAGTAGTCATATATATATATGTTACAAGTTTACAAGATTATTACATTTTGTGTACTATATGCTTTACTGTGTTAAATATTAATTTTCTGTTTAAAGATAATTTGTTATATAGTGCACAGTAAAAATAGATGGGTTATTTTTTTAACCCAATAGATGGGTTACACATATTGGGTCACTGTGTTGGGTTATTTTCTAAAACGTTGGGTTATTTTTTTTAAACATCGTTGGGTTGTTTTTAATAATAACCCAGCGTTGGGTTTAATTGGTTCCCGCGGCGACAGTTCAAATTTTAACGGTCGACAGTGTCTGACCACAGAAGAAGCTGCTGCTGCATCAGTGTGAGGTAAGTAATAGGGTTTAAATAACTCTTATAACATTATACTTATACGAAGAACGTGAAATGCACTTCAAAATTGAACTTTTGTTGTTGTATGTTTGTTTTTTTTTAACGAAGATGTAGTTTCCTTTAGTCAGTGTATTGTAACGTTACTGCAGAGAATGAGCTCCATTGTAAACGAATAACGTCACGTTAACTTAGCTGTCCCAGTTAGGTTGCTAGCAGTAATAAATTAAATAAACATTAGCAGAAAGTTGTAAAACTGTTTAGAGATGTATTACAGTAACCTAAAGTTAATAATGTATGGTGGAATGTATACAGGACTACTTACATTACTGAAATCACCGTCTACCATTACTACAGGTTTAGTATTATTTTACAGCTGATGAAGGGTTCTAGACATACGGTTTCTGACTACAGTTTGTTTGGTCGCATTAATGGTTATCACATTTAACTTTATATGGGAAATGGCTAATGTTAAATGAGACATTGTTGATTTAAACCGCGCCGCACGAACCTTTCAACTTCGGTCCAGTATGTAACCTTAGCTCAGCGGCAGCTCAGAGAGATGCGCTCAAATTCAGTTAATTCTCTGTTTAGAAAAGTCTACAAATAATCACATTTCCCAAAAGCAAGACGTGATGGGAGAAACGAAGCTTTTCAAAGTTTCGAATCAATTAAACGAATCGCTTAATTCGCAAAATGATTCACTGCTTCCAATCGTTCGTGACACAACGGCGACGCCTGCTGGTCAAAACAAGGCAAGCGTCAGTTGTTTGGAAAGCGAGCACTAATTGGAATAACACTAAATGTGTTTTTATGGTTTATTTATATTGAATATTGTTATGCATATATTAGATTCGCCTCTAATTACAGCCATTTCTATTATAAAGCTATGACAGATTTGCATGTTTTTTTAAATGTGTACTAAATGTGTTTATACTTATTTTTAGACATTGGGTTCTTCAGTGAAGGAAAAATTACAACAGTGGAATCTCATACATTAAACATCCACATGCCAATTAACTGAAATATTTCAAGGTAAGTAAACTATTTATATTAGTGATCCATATACATTACCAGTCAAAAGTTTTTGGACAGCAAGATTTTTAATGTTTTTAAAGAATTCCCTTCTGTCTAAGCCTGCATTTATTTCATCCAAAATACAGCATTTAAAATAACCGCTTTCTATTTGAATATATTTAAAATGTAATTGTCCAGTCTTTTCAAAGCTTTTAAAATAGAAAGCAGTTATTTAAAATAGTAAAAATATTTCACAATATTACTGCTTTTACTGTATTTTGGATCAAATAAATACAGGCTTAGTGAGTAGAAAAGAATTCTTTAAATAACTTTAAAAATCTTACTGTTCAAAAACTTCTGATTAGTAGTGTAGGTTTTCCAACAATTATGAAAAAATGTTTCTAGTTTATCTGTAAAATGTTTCTTCTTCTGCTTCATCTTATCACAGAGGAAGGAGTCAATGAAGGAAGTTTTATGCGACCGGATGACACCAGCATTGCTGCACTAACTCCAAGAGAAGAAGTTTTTAGCATTTTCAACGGTGAAACAGTGGAACAGAAGACCTTACTACAAGCAGTGGATCTGTGTTTCAGACATTTCTACATTTATGACATCTACTACCCAAAGCTCCTCTGCACCCATTTGCAGCACACAGTCTTTAATATTCCAGGAGTTCTTTCAACACATTACCTCTTCCTTAGAAACTTTGTATTTATTGATCCGTAAAAACTTTTTATGTTGCTGATTATCAGCAAGTCCAGCAGCCAGCAGATTTACTTTGTTTTATTATTATTATTATTATTATTATTATTACTTGTGTTTATGATTTTTTATTTTTGTTTTATTGATAAAAGTTTGTATGTTATGTTTGTTTTATTTGTGCACATTTGTGTATGTGTTGATATAAATAAATATGAATTGATACACATTTATGACCCTGGACAACAAAACCGGTCATAAGTATCATGGGTACATTTGTAGAAATAGCCAAAATTGCATTGTATGGGTCAAAATTATCAAATTTTCTTTCATGCCAAAAATCATTAGAATATTAAGTAAAGATCATGTTCCATGGAGATATTTTGTAAATCTCCTACCATAAGTATATTGAAACTGAATTTATTATTAGTAATATGTGTTGCTAATAACTTCACTTGGACAACTTTAAAGGCAATTTTCTCAATATTTAGATTTTTTTGCACCCTCAGATTCCAGATTTTCAAATAGTTGTTCTATCCTATCAAACCACATATTAATAGAAAGCTTATTTATTGAGCTTTCGATGATGTTTATATTTAAATACAAAAAAACTTGACCCTTATGACAGGTTTTGTGGACCAGAATCAGATAAATAAACATTAGTTTTGAATAGTTGGTTTTGAATTCAGTGTACATCTTGAAAATATGTCAGTTGTGTGTGCATATTTGTGTTTTGAATGTATTATATTTTCACATTCTTGTACACTTATTTTGTAAACATTTGCAGTATGACTGTTTTACATTTAAAAATATATTTGTAAAAAAAAATATTTGCATATTTAAATAAAATATTTATTTGAAAACAAAGTAGTGTTATAGTGTATTTTTATAAAAAAAAAAAAATAAATAAATAAAAACTGATATAAATGAATCTAAATAATTAACTCAACTGTTGGGTTACTTTTAACCCAACTGGATTTTAACCCAATTCATTGGGTTAAAATAACCCATAGATGGGAAGGTGCTATACCAACCCATAGTTGGGTTACTAGTTGGGTTATTTTTAACCCAACATTTTTTAGTGAGTGGGATTTTGTGGAATAATGTGGGCCTGAGCAGGGGTCAACGACTCCTTCATGACAGACAAGCTTTGCGGCATGATGCAATAACTGTGCCATCCAGTGAAGACATTGTGTTAAAACCTTTCTAAACTTTGAAATGAAGGTGTATTTATTCTGTTGTCTTCATGCACTTCACTATGAGAATTATGAGAATTATAAACTAATGACCCACACTTCGTTGGTTCTTGGTGACCATTATATTACTCATTTTAGATTGTCTATCACATTGATTTTACAGGATAATCCTGTACCATAATGATATAAAAGTACAAAGAGAAAGAAAATATATTCCATTTGTTGTTATTAACAACATGCAGTGCATTAAACATTACATTATGTCAAGATTTCCCAAACTGGGCTTGATGAAACTGCAGGGTGTTCATGAGTTCAATGAAAAGCTAATAATTCATTAAATCATAAAAACGTGAAATTAAGAGAAATCATTTTAAAACAACAACAATCAAAATAAAACACTGATGAAAAATTCTGAAATTATCTATTTGTTTACCTTCATGTCGTAACCATTAACCAATGTCACAGAACTGTGAACATCCAAATGTATTACTTAATTATTAACTTTTTACCTTAAAATCTCAGGGGGTACTTCAAGTAAGTATATTAGGTGAAAGAGGTTCACCTGACAAAAACATGTAAACATGGAAATAAGTAATAACATGAATTTGTGCATTTTAATGTGTTTAAAAGACAGAAGTCTTCTGAAGACATAATACATGGATAAATAACCCACTGACAACTCAGATAAAAAATAATATGTTCATCAGTAGCTGATGCAAATGTAGAGAAAATACTTCTTAAAATTGCACTGATTTGTGACCCTGAACCACAAAACCAGCCATAAGCAGCACGGGTATATTTGTAGCAATAGCTAACAATACATTGTATGGGACAAAAATGTCGATTTTTCTTTTATGCCAAAAATCATTAGGATATTAAGTAAAGATCATGTTCCATTAAGATATTTTGTAAATTTAAAATTAAATTATAATCGGTTTAAGAGGGGTGGGATAAACCTTTCTACAAAACAGTAAAACTTTTTAGTATCACAATGCATTTCATTTCAGAGCTGCGTTACAGAGGGTTGTACTATTATTTTATCCCTTACTGCTTTAACATTAAGAAATTAGGGCGAAATGATGATATGTGTTGATCAGCTGGCTGAGATCAAGCTATATTGTGTTTATCATTTTATCTGGTAGATCTGTGAAACTTTGTTATTAGAAGCTGCAAACGAGAAAACAATTTGGTTCTGTGTAGAAGAACGTATGATTTCTACTGAGCTTAAATGAACGCAAGGGATTCAAATATTAGTCAGTTTATTCTAATCAAGTGCAAGCAGCTATTAAAAATATTAACGCAAATACTGGCGTTTTTTCCTCTGGTGATTTGTATTTGTTATCAGCTGTAGCATTACTAGTCCCAAAATTGAAGCCACCGGCACATATAAACACCATATCAGGTTAGATAATGTCGGAATGACAAAAAAAGTGTACATGTATGTTGTTGCTACAGCTGCTCAAGCACAGAGAAAATGACAGACAACGTACTGAGGGTGGAAATATGGATTTTTATCATTGTAGGGTGGTTGTGTCTACACACTGCTAAGACACATTTATACACAAAACCAATGTAAAAGTGAATGTTGCATCCAATTTCCACTTTAAAAGATGAAAAAGAAGAATTAGGGAGAAAAAAATAAATTTGAGGAATAATACTGGTATTAGTATGTGAATTATGTAATCATGTAATCAATAAAAAGCAAATCTAGTATGACTATGAGTATTTTAAAATTAGTTACAAATACTTAATTTTTGGAATCTGATTATGTAATCCAGATTACATTGTAATCAGTTACTAACCAGCAATGTGCACTGACTGTACTTGAGCTTTTGATAAACAGAATCACTCCTCTCGAAGGTGTGATGGCATAGTCTGACTGGTTCATATCCCTGTGAAGATGAGAGAAGTTGCTGAGGGGTTTAGTCATGCTGCTTGCATCTCCACTCTGCCACAGCATGAGGTCAGGAATCTGTTTGATGTCTGTCTGACGTATTTCAGTGAGACCCCTGATCAAAGTCAACAAACGTGCAACTCTACCCCATTTTTGGCCTGTGCAGAGAGAGATTTATATGTCAACCGACTGTACCTGCGTGCATCTTTCATCTGAAACTTTTTCGTGGGGTTGTAAAGCACATTATGACAATATGTTGCAATTTTAACATCATTGTCACTAGTGATAAATCTAACAGATACCGTGTGTCAAACCAAATTTTCATTTCTTCAGTTTAAGGGCTAGCTTACCAAAAAATGAAAATTCTGTCATAAGTTGCTCACTCTCAAGTCTTTCCAAACCTGTATGTATTTTGTAGAACAGATATTTAAATCAGTATTACATAACCAAATGCTGTTGTGCTCCGCTGATATCCGGTTGTATAATTACGCCTCTGTGGTGATTATTCATATTGCTAGATGTGTCATTTATATTATGACACTGAATATTAAAATGGTAATACAGCTGAATGTACCGACTGAGCGATATTGACCAACTGTGTCATCTTCATTGTTGTGTTGATGGGAACTTAAAATAGTTTTGACATTCACTGTTCCCTCTGCACTGCAGCACGCAGATGCACCGTCTGCCATTGTGCATGCTTCGCTGTCCCCTTCCTTTCATCTGCGTGCATAATGGATGTCCATCTGTGAGACACTCATAAACAGAAGAAGGAGATGCAGATGTTAGCAGGACAATGCAGATGGCACACATCACTCTCGCTGTCATCGCACATCTGCCCCGCTGGCCCGCAGGCTGACCGCATCAGAGTAAAAAGAGCTTCTTTTTTAGATGAGAGTGCCAAGAGCTTTTGAAAGTTATTAAAGATTGATTGAACTTGATTTTAGTGGTTTCTGTTTTATGGCAATATTCAGGATGGTTGATTATTGTTTATTTGCAAGCAGATTACAAATTAAACGCCAACTGAATGTTTCATTGTGCTGTGTGTCATTAATGACCATTGTTTGGAAGGACAGAAATAGAAAATATTTTCCATTTCTTCACACAGCTACATCAGTGGATTCATTTAATGGAAATTCATTATAGTAATATTATATCTATATTTCAGTGATTGATTTTACAGGTATTTACTTTTGTATCATAACAAATTTTAGTAGTTTGTATATTGTTACACATGATATTCAATATAAAATCTGCTTCCTGAAGCAAAACAATGTATAGCCAATAGTGGTGTAACGATACATGTATTCGTACCGAACCGTCACGGTACGGGCATCTCGGTTCGGAGCATGAGGCCTTACAACGAATACAGGCAATTCATCTTCAATCCAGAAGGGGGCCCCCGCAGAAATGCAACACTGTTTGATAACCGACAGCAGAAGAACAGCGAATACCAGTAGTTACGCTCTTGAAAACAAAGCCCACTAGACAGTGACCACGTGCTGATTCTGAACACGTCTCTCGCTGACAAAGGAGTATACTTCATGGCTTGCGCACTGTTTGCAAAATGGAGCTTTGTGCTCTTGTATCCTCTCTCATTCGGCACAAATAAAAATTTTCCATAATATTTTCATATTTACAATGTATCCAAATGCTAAACTATTATTTATTATATAAATTATAGGCTTTGTACCTAAGTCACGGTCCTACGGTGACAGTAGCTGCATTACCCTTCAAGATGCGCAAATTTAAATTGCGAATTGAAAATAAGCCTAATGGAAATGCGCAAAAACTCCCATATATCGCAAAAAAGTTTTTACACACACATGAGGTGGTTTTTCAGGCAATTTGTGGAAAAAAAAATATTTGTGCTACTGTCTGTTTAAAATAAATGAAAAGAAATCTAGCATAGTAGATTTGGGGTTTTTTTCTGTTGTACCGAAATCGGATCGAATAGCCAATATAATTTTCATATCCAAGTTTCCAAGTTGGACAGGCCATAATCAAGCTAGATTCTTCCATTTTAAATATGGATATTTTTCTTACAAAAACACATCGATTCACTACAGGAGGTATTCATTGTCAAATCCCCCTGGAGCCATGTGAGGTGCTTTTTATTATGGATGGATACACTTTATTGGACTTGTTTTGGACTGATGAAGAAAAACACCCGTCTATGCCGTTCTAAAGCTTGGGAGTGCCAGGATAATTTTTAATATAACTCCTATTGCATTTGTCTGAAAGAAGTCATATACACCTAGGATTCATGGAGGGTGAGTAAATAATACGCTACGGTAGTGTTGGATCCTATCGTCAGCCTGCGAGATTGCCAATACATGATATTATTGTGCTAATTTATTTAATTATTTACATACTTAGTTTCATTGCTTCAGTGCTTGTGTTTATACCAGCCGCGCAGTGGCTCGTTGAAGCGTCCCAGAAGCGACTCTCCGCGATGCATCGCTGAAGTTAGACTAATCCCCCACCTCATCCCTACCTACCCCCCAACCATTCTAATTTTCGTAGGTGTGATTTATTTTAATGATATTCTAATGGGCAAAGAAGCCGTTCATTGTAGTTCTTGAAAAGGGATTTTTTTAAAACGAAATATCTCCCTTTGGAGTGGACTTTTTTATGCCCAAACATACACACCACACACTGACTAAAATTCAAAAAGTGAAAAAGCATAATAGGACCTCTTCAAACATAAATTAAACATTAAAGAATAGTAAACAATTAGAATGCTATAGTACATATATTTAGCAAAATGCTTCTTTCTAGAGTTCATTTTTCTAGCTGACTAACTTGTTTTTGATCTGAGGTAAATGTGACGTTACGTGACATTGTTTACAAGCTGTTATATTGATGTCTTTGCGCAGCTGAAACACTAATTAAGTGATTACATGGGACAGGATACAGATTTTGGTAAGTAATACTCTTTCTTTTAACATACCTTTGGATGCTTATTCGTGTTTATTTTGTGCTGAAACTGGTATTAAAGTGGAGGAAATGATCCGTTCATGCTTCTCTTAAATGGGGTTGCTACAGCAATCTGTCACTCCACATAAATCAATGCCAAAATGGCATTTATTGTTTGAAAACTGTAATAAAATAGACAGAATTTGAAATCTGAAACTTTGTTTCATATCAAAAGTAACAAAGCACAAATCTTATTGTGATTTATTGGCTGGCAGGTGTGCTACAATGTTCTGTTCATAAACTGAATAAAGGATGGACTAATCGATTCTTGAGATTTAAGAATCAACATTGTTTCGTAAAAATGAGAATTGATTTTTTTACCCAGCAATGTTGTTTATTATTCTACTACAGTTCAGGTCCTCAAATTTGATTGGACCGGATACATACTGTACTACAGACAGTAAATGGAGCCAAGTGACTGTCTTAACAAATTATTACAACTTGTAGTTGTTATAGTAATTAAATAATTATTAAATAATTAACTTAACCAATTCCAACAAGCTGACTTGTTCAGAAACAAAACAAGTCACTGTCTTTACAAATGAGTCATTAAATTATTGAACCAATTTTTTGAGTCATTCAGGTTTACTTTTTTCTTTACTTTTGTATTATAAGCACACTCTTCATTCATTAATTCAGTCAGTCATTTAAAGGAGAACTCCGCTTCCAGAACAACAATTTACAGATAATTTACTCACTCTCTTGTCATCCAAGATGTTCGTCTTTCTGTCTTCAGTTGTAAAGAAGTTATGGTTTTTGAGGAAAGCATTTCAGGATTTTTCTCCATATAATGGACTTCATTGGTTCCCCGATTTTGAACTTCCAAAATGCAGTTTAAATGTAGCTCTGAACGATCCCAGCTGAGGAAGAAGGGTCTTATCTAGTGAAACGATCGGTCATTTTTTTTAGAAAAAAAAACATTTGTATACTTTTTAAGCACAAAAGCTTGTGTAGCACAGGCTCTCTTTAATGTGACTCGGGAAGAACAAGTCGTCTCAGGGAGTGATTTGTTCAGTCGCGTATGCACAACATCCTATTAGGTTCTGTACTGGAATTAGTTCACCTGTTTCGAGTCTTTGCGTTTTTCGAGTCATTCGTTCATCTTATGGGGCTGTCACGTGATGAACGAACAACTCAAACCCGAAATCTTGTCAGATAAGAGGTGAGGTGAGCTAATCATAGACTAAAGACCCAGGTAAACAATAAATTAATCTTTTCTGTTTCTTATAGCATTATAGTTTTGTCTTGTTTGTAGTGTGATCAACATTTGTGTAAGCAGTAGATGTGTTAGGGAAGTAACACGTAACATTTTAATTATATTTTGCTAAAATGAACAAAATTACTCGAAAAAAAATTCGTTCATTTTGCTGAACGAGACTCAAAGATCAGAGTCAGTAAAATGATCTGAACTTCCCATCACTACTACGAATCATGTGTAAGTTCATCGTCTGTGTACTGAGTATGGCAAAAAACTCTTATTTTCTCCTACAAATTGAGAAGAGGACATTGTTGTACCTTTTTGTTTGTAAACAGCATTTCACTTACTTGCACTTTCTTAGTCTGCGTGTTCGCTTTGTAAACACAGGGTCTGTAGTTCTGATGTTCTGCAATGACATGACGTGATTCAATAGTATGTAGCTTCATGAACACGCATCCCAGAGCCTGTGCTACACCAGCCTTTGTGCCTAAAAAGTATACAAATTTTTATTTGTCAAAAAAATGGCCGATCGTTTTACTAGATAAGACCCTTCTTCCTCGTTTGGGATCATTTAGAGCCCTTTGAAGCTGCATTTTAACTACATTTTGGAAGTTCAAAATCGGGGCACCAATGAAGTCCATTATATGGAGAAAAATCCTGAAATGCTTTCCTCACGACTGAAGACAGAAAGACATGAACATCTTAGATGACAAAGGAGTGAGTAAATTATTTGTGAATTCTGGACGTGGAGTTCTCCTTTAACTTTATATCCAATGTGCAATTTTGACTCTGAAGAAAACAAGTTAAGAGCCACTGATGTGATCTATATGGCATTCACTTTAGTTTGACTAGTTTTTGAGTTTTTTCAGGCAATTTTTGTCATTTCTGCGAAACTGTTTTAGTGCTGTAGTACATTTAGGACCATTTTGGTAGTGTTCTGTGAGGACACATTGAGTAGATTACCTCAGACAACGTTTTTATTTGATTCAAAAGAGAAATGCAGTTTTGCTGTGTATGCAGTAAAAGGTCATATGAATTCAGGAACGAATGACAGCCACATCAGTTAAACTGTCAACATGTCAGCGGTAACCTTTTGGAAGAAAAATATGAAATTAGAAAATTGAGGAAATATTTCAGAGCAGCCGAGTGTGCAATCATTGCTCATTAATGAAGACCTTAAACCGTCTAGAGCTTTTAATTTGTAGGGGCCAGACAGCAGCAGAGGAGAGCGTCTGTGGGAAGCAAATTGTTATTCACATCCACATGTGTGTGTTGAGAAATTGTTTGCATGATTTTATGGACTTCGAAAAGGTCAGTGTAGATACCGCTCACAGCAAATATAAAGTGAGGATACTGACAGGCACGTTCACAATGATTTTAGCAAACAGGTGTATTTACCTTACAAATTACTTCACATCGGGTGGATATATGGATATATTTGGAGGAAAACTCATTGGGTTTACCTGAATTTCTACATAGTTAGTCAGAACAACAGACAAACACAGTCAGCTTAATCACTTGAAATATACCGGAACATATTTGTGATGGTTAAAAACTTTTCCCCGGCAGCGTAATGTTACACATTTGCGCTTTGAGAACAGTTTGATATCACTATCAAGCTAACAAATTCAATTGGCTTTCACGCCGACCCAGAGAGACGATGTTCCAGAGAGAATGTATAAGGCCATCTGTCCGCCAACTGAAGCTCAGCACAAGTTGGGTGATGCAACAGGACAACAACCCAAAGCACAAGAGTGAATCAGAATCGTTCAGAGAGGCCCAGTCACAGTCCGGATGCTTCAGCATCGGCTCAAGAGACCGCTTCACACCAGACATCCCAAGAACATTGCTAAAATTAAACTGTTTTGTAAAAAGGGTGTAGAAATCTTCCTGACCACTGTGAAGGCCTGTTCTGCAACTACATAAAACTTTTTGTGGAGTTGCCACCAACTCCACTGCCAAAGGGGGTTCAAACAGTTATTAAATCCAAGGATTTTTTCATGCTGCACTGTGAATGTTTACACAGTGTGTTCAATAAAGACACGAAACATTACTGTGGTCCCACTGCTCAAATAGTAGAGTATACTGCTAGCACTAGGGTTATGAGTTTGCTCCTTATAGGGAAATGTATGAACTGAACACATTTATAAAGGGATAGCTCACCCAAGACAAAGGACGTAGGCGTAGCATGCTGGGTTGAGCCTTTTGGGTACATTTTTTGGGTTATTTTTTCAGTGTTTGGGTAGTTTTTGTGTTACCCACCTCCTTGGTCAGACATAACAACCCAGTGTTTGGGTAGTTTTTGTATTACTCAGATCCTGGGTCAGACATAACACAGCGGTTGAGTTCCCCCTCAGTCAGTCATGTTTGACATTACGTCAACTGACGTCATGGGCTCTCACTTGGAAGCCCAATCGAGACCCCATGACGTCAGTTAATGTAACATCTCCATTCTTCGGGGAACGAGGGTTACCTACGTTATTTATTTATTTTGCATTGAGAGAGCAGTTCTAAGTGCCATCGAATTGATGCACTTCTTCAGTAAAAACTGTGTGTTCCTTTTTTTATACAGTGGGTACGGAAAGTATTCAGACCCCCTTAAATTTTTCACTCTTTGTTATATTGCAGCCATTTGCTAAAATCATTTAAGTTCATTTTTTACCTCATTAATGTACACACAGCACCCCATATTGACAGAAAAACACAGAGTTGTTGACATTTTTGCACATATTTTAAAAAAAGAAAAACTGAAATATCACATGGTCCTAAGTATTCAGACCCTTTGCTCAGTATGTAGTAGAAGCACCCTTATGATCTAATACAGCCATGAGTCTTTTTGGGAAAGATGCAACAAGTTTTTCACACCTGGATTTGGGGATCCTCTGCCATTCCTCCTTGCAGATCCTCTCCAGTTCTGTCAGGTTGGATGGTAAACGTTGGTGGACAGCCATTTTTAGGTCTCTCCAGAGATGCTCAATTGGGTTTAAGTCAGGGCTCTGGCTGGGCCATTCAAGAACAGTCACGGAGTTGTTGTGAAGCCACTCCTTCATTATTTTAGCTGTGTGCTTAGGGTCATTGTCTTGTTGGAAGGTAAACCTTCGGCCCATTCTGAGGTCCTGAGCACTCTGGAGAAGGTTTTCATCCAGGATATCCCTGTACTTGGCCGCATTCATATTTCCCTCGATTGCAACCAGTCGTCCTGTCCCTGCAGCTGAAAAACACCCCCACAGCATGATGCTGCCACCACCATGCTTCCCTGTTGGGACTGTATTGGACAGGTGATGAGCAGTGCCTAGTTTTCTCCACAAATACCGCTTAGAATTAAGGCCAAAAAGTTCTATCTTGGTCTCATCAGACCAGAGAATCTTATTTCTCACCATCTTGGAGTCCTTCAGGTGTTTTTTAGCAAACTCCATGCAGGCTTTCATGTGTCTTGCACTGAGGAGAGACTTCCGTCGGGCCACTCTGCCATAAAGCCCCGACTGGTGGAGGGCTGCAGTGATGGTTGACTTTCTACAACTTTCTCCCATCTCCCGACTGCATCTCTGGAGCTCAGCCACAGTGATCTTTGGGTTCTTCTTTACCTCTCTCACCAAGGCTCTTCTCCCCCGATAGCTCAGTTTGGCCGGACGGCCAGCTCTAGGAAGGGTTCTGGTCATCACAAACGTCTTCCATTTAAGGATTATGGAGGCCACTGTGCTCTTAGGAACCTTAAGTGCAGCAGAATTTTTTTTGTAACCTTGGCCAGATCTGTGCCTTGCCACAATTCTGTCTCTGAGCTCTTCAGGCAGTTCCTTTGACCTCATGATTCTCATTTGCTCTGACATGCACTGTGAGCTGTAAGGTCTTATATAGACAGGTGTGTGGCTTTCCTAATCAAGTCCAATCAGTATAATCAAACACAGCTGGACTCAAATGAAGGTGTAGAACCATCTCAAGGATGATCAGAAGAAATGGACAGCACCTGAGTTAAATATATGAGTGTCACAGCAAAGGGTCTGAATACTTAGGACCATGTGATATTTCAGTTTTTCTTTTTTAATAAATCTGCAAAAATGTCAACAATTCTGTGTTTTTCTGTCAATATGGGGTGCTGTGTGTACATTAATGAGGGAAAAAAATGAACTTAAATGATTTTAGCAAATGGCTGCAATATAACAAAGAGTGAAAAATTTAAGGGGGTCTGAATACTTTCTGTACCCACTGTATATAAAATAATTACTGTGCTGTATATCATTCAGTTTTATGCAGAGCAACATGTGAATCACCTAAACGTCGGTCTTATTGCGTGATGGAAAAGCCTGATAGTCTGCACAAAATAAATGATTTTATTCATAAAGATATGGAATACAAATACTTTGGATGTGAAAATATTACCTCAGAGCTGTTTACTGTTTGTTTTTGGGCAGGTTGTGAAAGCAGTCACAGTATATTTTAGCTAAACACAGGGTGGCAGTCTTAGCCGTGAGCAGTTCCCCACCGAAAACAACTCCAGCTTGGGGCACAAGAGCCAGCGCCGTTATACGGTGGAAATGGAATAGCAGAGACTGGTCGATTACACGTGAATTACTTCTGTTTAATGTTTAATTTGTACTTTTAATAAACAATGTTGTAAATTATAAATAAAGGAAATAAAGGAAGTTATTATGCAATCCAGTGATTGTGTGGAGTATTTTACAAAAGTTTAGATGATTTAAGTTAATCTGTAAACATTATTTCATGTATAAAATAAAAATAAGATATATTATAATAAAAATGAATCGACCCATTAGCTGGGTTAAATCAACCCATTATGATGGGTTAAATAAACAAGCCAATTTGCTGGGTAAAATTAACCCCAAATGTGTTCTGTCCTATATTTACCCAGCCCTTGGATTAAAAACAACCCAAACTGGGTTGTTTTTAACCCAGTGTTTTTTAGAGTGAATAAGAGACTGTTTTTCCTTTGCCGCAAACAAAACTTGTTTCTCACATGACTATCATATTCTTACCAAAGCTTATGCTACGCCTACATCCGCTGAAAAAAAACAATAGACACCATCACAAAATTTGTAATGGTTTTACTGGTTATAATGAGACTTGTATTGGTTTTAATGGAAACTGTAATTGACCCTGTTGGTCTCTTCTGGTAACTGGTCACCGTCTATTGGTAGCTTGTTAAAACTAAATCCTAATGGAATATGTCCCAAAAGAAAAACAATTTTTAATGGTTTTAATGGTTAAAAATTGATGGTTTGTGATTTTTTGGGGTTTTTTTATCATCTGATAACTGTAAACATGCAAATGTTTTTTAAATTATTGAAATATTACATAAATGTCACACTTATTATGGGTCATTCCATGAAATCAGTGCCTTTTGTGTCCGTTTGCGTCTATTAACATAGAATTAATACAACAACTAAATTTGCGATTTAAAAATATAACAATATTTTGTATTGTTTTATCAATATTACTTTAAAAATCAATTAAATATTATTTTAAATAATTGAAACAGCATTTATGCTGATAAGTGTAAGGTTTTGGGCCTGTCCCTCACATTTGCATATTGTTATAAATACAATCTTATTGTTAAGCAATTATTTTGGCATAAGTATACATTTTTAATATAAAATATAAACCATTTTATTGGTGTCCCCTAATTTCATGTCAGCCCTGTTACCCTCATCAAAAAACCTTTGTTAATTGATGTACATTCAAGTGGCATAATTTCTAGGAGGTTACATCATCTCTCAACCAGAATTCCAACACTTAAAACACAAGCATGTTTTTCTCACTCCTCTATAATATTGATGTTGAGGCTTGATTGAGGGGGTGACATCATGCAATGTCAATACTGTTACCATTTTTAAAATGTAAATTTAAACAGTTTTATTTGTAATATTTATTACATTTAATATAATTAGTATTTGCAAGTAACACCCTTTCAAATTGTACAACATGTGCTTTTGTGAACTTGACTATTAGCTAGCAATTAACAAATTTGTTTAAAATCGTCAAACCTGTTACTTTTTAGTGTCACATGTTTTGACGTGGGTAACAGAGATGACACAGATGACACAGATGACACAAATCAAACATTTTAAAGGTCACATTCAGCTAATGCCTATATCATTCAGTGGCATATGAGCATCGGTTACATTTTTAGTTAGTATTGCAGAATGATCAGTCTAAGTAAAACAGTATTTTTTTTAATAATGCATCCATGTAAATTCAATTACAAACAAGAGCAGCAAGGTGACTGCAGACTCTCACCCCAGTCTTGCAGTCTTCAAGAAAGTGAAATCAAATCTCAGCATCAAGATCTTGGTCTTGTTCACAGAAAGACCATGATTTGATTATCTTCCTTGCCAATAATTAAACCAGATCAGTATATTTTAAGCTCTGTGAGTGGACACAGACAAACAGATGGACACATTTTGTTTACTATTGTCAAACAACTATGCCAAGTATGTCCTTCCCTCAACAAAATGATCTTGTGAAATGGCCATGACATAATATGACGTTCCCACGAGTTAATATGTCATGGCCACGATCAAAATTAAGTGAACCGAACATGTCCCCTCACGGTCAGTCACCATATGAAACATAGGAGAAAACACAAACAACAAATGAAGACATCAAACAATCAATTCAGGAAACACCAAGCTTGAATAACAACAGGACAGGACAGAACAAAACTAGATCAAAACAAAGAACCAAGCCCATGAACCTGACAGTAAATTATTGAAATAAATCTCTAAGTCTCTGGAGGTACTTAAAGTAAATATTTTAGGTCAAAACGATTCCTTTTGAAATCCTTGTCTTAAAAGGAAAGCTCACCCAAAAATAATAATTTTTCTTATTATTTACTCCCTGTCAGGTTGTTGCAGAGCTGTATGACTTTCTTTTTTCTGTAGAACATGAAAGAAGTTGTTTGGTTTTAATTTTTGTCCATATTATTAAAGTTAATTAGACCCCAGTGATTTTCGATGTTAAAATATCATCTTTTTAGTGAACAAATGCTGAGAGTATTCATTTTTGAATGAGCTCTTTAAACGCAGTAAGATCATCTGCCAAATATACAAATATAAATGCAAACATTAGGACACGTTTATGCATAAATCCAGGTAAATCTTCATATTATTTCTCTCTCTAAGCCACATTTGCTTTGCAGGTTTTCTAACCTACACATGAAAGCTGACTCACTGATAGTTTCGCAGAAAACAGTGTTTCAATTCTGAAGGTCAAGTTTTGCGATTTTTATTTTGGAATAAAATGCTGTTGACTGACAGTAGCTTCAGATAACTTGTCAGTTTTGTCTCGGTTAGGTTTGAGCTGTCAGAGCATAATGATGCTTTCTCACTAATGTTGTTTTCATGCAGGGCATACTGCAAAGTGCTTAGATATGAAGATTGCCCACCGGGGATTGTTATGTGTTTTCATCACATATATTTCTATCCTCAGATCTTCCCCATGAGTTAACAACAGAGGAGTGTTATCTACCAAGGTCTGAGACACTCTCTGGCCCCCAAACGATAAAAATGATGAACTATAATGAGCACCGAAAGTGTTTGGACAACAAGCCTTTGCTGCGTACAACAGCTCATTATATTGAAATGACCTGATAACACCACCACCACATGTATTATGTGAGTGTCAGTAATATATTGAAGCACTGGTATGCTGTGCATGACTTTCCATACATTAAATAAGAGAGATAGTGCAAGCATGCACTACTTTGAGATTAGATTTGAGCAGAGCAACTGCATCTCATGTGCTAATAGATTCACAGTTGTCCAGCTGATGAAGTACTGTGTGAATTACAGCGGGCAGTTTAACTGTTCAGGACAAACAAGGGACTCATGAGCAAGTGTCACCGGACAAAAAAACACAGCTGTGGATCATTCAGGTAACAACACAATTTTAAGAATCAAGTGTATGTAAACTTTTTAACAGAATCGTTTTTATAAATTCAACTATAATTTTCTCTTGTGGACTTTAAGTAAACGTCTTTTATGTGAATTATCTCATTCAGGTAAGTACTACATATAAAATCGTAGATTCATAGAAAGTAGAAACACAGAGTAATTTCTTATAAAACGTCCAATAATCTTTATTTTATTTAAAAACTTTTTATTTTCAGTGTCGACAGTCAGAATAAGCCAAAGTATATTGCAAAACTGGCCAATATAAGTGATCATAATAATCAACGTTAGCAAATATTTCATACTGTTTCATGCACGCAGCATGACAGTCAAAACTGTGTCATTCATTGATACATATAGCACAATAATCCGACAATAAAAAATTAAAAACAACAACAATGTGCTTATACCTTCATGTCACACTTTAACGTCAGACAGAACCAAAGGAAGTCTTACAGAACTTTGCACAGTCAAAACTAATCAAGTCCGGACAGTTTAAAATATGTCTGGTTGGATGCAGTACATGTACACTTGGGTTTTGTTTGTTAACTAATTAGTCCATACAATTTAGATGTTGGAAAACAAACTGACCCCAAACCAGCCCAAATTTTGTCTACCCGCCCAAACCAATTTTTACCCGAATAATCAAATTCAGGACCCACCCAATAAGGCAACACTGGACGTCCATATATTGTTTGTTTATACACTCTAAAAAATGCTGGGTTATTATTTTTTTTTTAACCCAAATGCTGGGTTCAGCCTGTTGGATCATTTTATTGTGTTGATTTTAGTATTTTTACCCAGGTGCTGGGTAGTTTATTTACATTTTATTTCATTTATAAAGTCTTTACTGTGCTGTAAATTATATTATGGGAGAATGGGGACGAAAGTAACAAAGCTATTTTCTCAGAGCCCGGACTACATTTGCTTTCCAAGCTATGACAGCACATTCAGCAAGGAACCCTTGATGGGGCTGAGAAATATCATGTGATTTCGTAATTGTTTCCCACGGTTAGGTCCAGAAAGCATACAGTAAACAAATTATGGAAACAGTAATTTTTTTCAAATTAGTTGTGTTGTGTTTCTCATTTTAAGTGTGACAGTAATGATCAATCTCCATGTTATTTAGTGCTGTAATACATCCTGAAGTTTGGTTTTTCAGAGTTTTTTAGTATAGAAGTAAATTGGATTTAAGTGTCAGGAGTTCCTGTCGGGATCAAAGTAACACTTGTTACTTTTGTCCTCCTACAGTGACAACAAGCGTTTCTTTTGTCCCACAGCATGCTAATTTGGTGACTCTCTGTGTCTTGCATCATTTATTAAAACGTTTAACATGATGTTGTATTATACCAAAAGAATATGCCAAGAGTGAGGGTCAGAAAGACAGACAGAGAGGTCTGATTCAGCCACATAATCATGAGAGGGCGTTTCTGTCAGGAATATCAGTCTCAGGGCTGTTGCTACACTGCATTTACCTTAGTCATATTTAGGTTGTAGCCATACCTTAGCTTTTCCACCTCCACCTATGAATTTGCAGTGTTTCCAGATGTTTTTATGCACATTTTGAATTTATGCATATAAACAACTGGATGGAAACATGAATAGGCCTACTGTTAAATTATGTTGAGAATTTATTTTATGCCAATAATTTTCATATTATTCATTCTGTTAAAAAATGTTTTATAAAAATAAGTTGAATAAATAAATAAATAAAACAATTCATTTTGTACACTGAGGTTTTGAAACATTTGATAAATTTAAAAAGAAAATGTAATAATCTTTGGCAAAGATTAAGGACAAAATATGTTTGCAGTTACATATTAACAAGGTCATAGTCATGTATATCTAATAAAACAAGAGTAACACAAAAAATCTTGTATTGTTGTGTTACTTTTGACCCACCTGTGTGTTACACTGTAAAATCTAATTAGTTGGGCTTACTTAAAAAAAGCATGCAAACCGATTGCCTTGAAAAACTAAGTAAAGTAAAATAGGAATAGTATGTTGTACTGACAAATGCTTAGTTAGTATAGTTTACTTACATGAGAGTTCTAGTAACTAAAAAGGAACTGTAGGGGGTACTTAATCATTTACCTTAGGCTTACACTTGACTTAGTATAGCTACTCACTGACTCCCAGAGTGCATTGCGGCATGAATAAATTATGCAATTGCTTTGTTTTACTGTTGTTGTTTTTATTTGCTAATTTTATTTACTGACTAGTGTCAGTAGTAGCACAACAAAAAGAGAAAACAAAATAATATAATGGTTATTGTCACAATTAATAAAAATAAATAAAATTGAATTGTTACCATTGTTGTGATTCACGTGCTGAATGTTGAAGTCTGTGACTTGAGCACATTACCACAAATATTAAAGGACTGTCTCAACCCAATAAAGTTTCTCAAGGTGTTTATGACGAACAATAAAATTTTTAAAATATCATTAACAAATATACAAAATACATTACTTAAAAGATTTAGCTGATCAAAACATCAGAATTAGAAGGTTACCTTCTAAAAGCAACCTACTTATTACTTTTCTTCCCTTGAAATCAAAAACTATGACTTCATGTTGCATTGCTGCATCAATAGAAAGAAAATCATAATAAAAAAAAAAAAGTTCCAAGTGCCCAATCAAACGGAACATTAATCACTATAATGGTAAGTAAAAAAAATAAAATAAAAATAATAAATAAATAAATAAAATAAGGCACACCAACAACATTTTACAAAAATCAACATCAATTTATGAAGTCAGCTTATGTGATGTTCTCTCAAATATGTAGTTGTATTGAAACAACATTCAAGATGACTTTGGGAAATGAGTGAATGTAACTAGTGAAAAATAACTGCAGATTAACAATTGCCACCTCAAAAAAAATTGTTTTTCTTCTTCTTCTGTTGTTATTTTGCAAATTAGCAACATATTAGTGCACTGCTGCCTCTCACTGGTTTATTAATGTCATTGGTTCCTTTGTGGCTACTTGAATATTTTAAGTAAGCGTCACTCAAAGTAGTAAGTAAATTGTTTTACTCGCTTGAAAGTAGCTGTAACTTAATAAAACCTAGTAAGTATAGCAGCTAAGTAAAGATAACTAATTATATCTAAGTAAGGTAAACTATTGGATTTTACAGTGTACTTTTGTCCCAACCAACGGGGTCGAAACAACGTGCAACTGTTCAAACTGAAATTATACTGAAGTCTTCCTACACCCACCTGGTATTAATAGACCACACTTCTGGTCACAGCAAAAATATATCTCTGTCAACAACTTTATCTTTTTACATTATGTTATTTTGAAAAATGGTACTTTCGTCCCCGCTCTCCCCTATTTTACTCTACACAGCATACAAAGACCAGATGTTAGTCAGCAGCGGCCATTTCACATAACGGCAACGCCTTTTGCCTTGCATAAAATAAATGGATTTCATTCGTTATTGTACCGAGTTTAATATATTTTTATATTAAAATACGTACTGTTTGTTTATGGGCAGGTTATGGAGCCAGTGACAACGTCAGTCACAACCTCTTTCACCTTCAAGTGAAACGCCAGACGGCGGGCCAAGGTTCGCATTTCCCCCGGCGAACAGCAGCCAATCACCAACGCAGATTTCGGCGACACACCGGCACAAGAATTAGAACAATTTCAGTTAAAGTGAACGGTTGAATACATGTTTAAGCTGCTATGTTTAAATGTTGCATACTTTTATTTCTAAAATGCTTGTTAAACGAGTTTAAATGTATGTAATATTGTAAAGTGTGCTGTATTCACCCAATTAAATTCAATTTCTTATATTTTTGTCCATGGGTGTTCTTGCTGAATAATAAATATTCATCTTTTGATTATTGCTGTTGCCTGTATAATTCTGTGTGTGATTTTTTAATTTCCATCCCGTTTTAAGCCAGCAATAATAATATTTTTAAACAATAGTTGACTTAAAACAACCCAGCATGATGGGTAAAACATTTAACTCAACCAGCTGTGTCAAAATGAACTAGCATGTGTTCTGTCCAATGTTTACCCAGCATTGGGTTGCCAAATAACCCAGCATTTTTTAGAGTGTAGACGATTTATTACCACCACATATTTACATACATTTTGTTTTTCTCATTTTTCCTCATTCAAACCATTTTGTTTCCTGTTACGTTGCTTTGAAGTTCAAAGTAAAAATTTGTGTGCTGAAGCACTGGTCTGCATTACATTCCCTTTGCTGTCATCTTCTTTAGAAGTATGTTAATTTAATTAAATCCAAAAGCTCAATATAAAATCGTAATTCACTAACAGGAAGGGCAAAACTTCATAGCAGCTTCTCAGACCTTTTTCATGTCCACTAAATTTGTACATTTTATGAAGAAAAGACCACCAAGATGCATATGTTGCTATGCAGTTGCAAGGGAGTTTTGGGTAGTTGCTTGGAGACTTCGCTTACAAGATATTCTATTATATTCTTGTCTGTGGCTGGAGTCCCTCTAGCAATGCAAGCCTATAGGATTTTTTGTTTAATACTTAAAGCGTTTTAAAATAGTAATAGCGCTGCTGACAAAACAAATACATGTTATTGTTAAAGCATGTTATTTTAACATTAGGGTTGCTTTCAGTAAGCGTCATTTGAGTATGGGGGTAATATAGTTTCATATTTTTAGTTTAAAATAATGGAATTCACAAATATATAGTGTTTTTTAGCCAATTTATTATTTTTGTGAAACTCCTAACATAGTTTATTATTATAATAAAAGGGATAGTTCACACAGAAATGAAAATTCTGTCATTAGTTACTCACCCTCATGTCATTCCAAACCTGTAAGTCCTTCATTCATCTTCAGAACACAAATTAAGATATTTTTGATTAAATTCAAGAGCTTTCGGAACATGCATAGACAGCAACACAACTGACATGTTCAAGGCTCAGAAAGGTAGTAAGGACATCATTAAAACAGTCCATGTGGCATCAGTGGTTTAACTTTAATTCTATGAAGCTACAAGAATACTTTTTCTATGCAAAGAAAATGAAAATAACAATTAATTTCCAATCTGTTTATTTTAAAAGATAACGCAATTCCAACCCCACATTTCCACAATCTTCCTGTCCAGAGATGTCAGCTTTGGTTGAGTAAGGATGCAAATTAACAAGACGTTATTCCTTATTCACAAATAGACTTGAATAGATAACAGGCCTGCTGGATTTGAGCCGTTGTATGTGACTGGAAAAATAAACTTCAGATCTCCTACCGAGGAGCTTGTCAGAGTTTTATTATTTATTTTTCCTGTCTTCATCCTTTCTTTCTCTAGGCGTAGTTCTCAGCAGAACCATGTCGAAAATATGTGTGACTATTGTGTATGTCGGCTATGAAATTGGTTTGGATGCTGACTGGGCTCAACAATGGCCCAAAAGAAATCTGTGAAGTGACATATCACAATTGAAATGGCTTTTGTTTCTATTGCTTCATACTTTCCTTCCTGCTAAATTAGAAACACTATAAACAGCCTAGAAGAACTACACACAGATATTCTCATTAGAAAACATCAAGACTGTATTTTAGCTCTATTTGCTAATTAAAGAGGACCAGTACAGTCTAATTAATAAAAAATAAATCTGTTTTGAAGTGTGCACTCTGTGATTTTAAAGATGTTTGGTATGAGATTAAAACGTCAAGATATTTTTGCCATATGCGAATTTTAGATACTGTCAGTTCTGAAATGCAAATGCAGATTGGATGTGAATGTACAATCAGTTTGTTTATTCTGAACGGGCGCAGTTGCTGAAAGATCCTAAACAGCCTTCTCGAAGCCGACATTCTGTGAATTTCAATATGAATCGTGGTATAATGATATGCAACCACAGAGGTCCGTTTTTTAACTGCATGTGTATCATGCTTGAGCAAACTCTGTATTGAAGGGTGGCAGAACTTTGAACTTTTGTGCTACTTCCAAGGACAGCCATATGCTCTCACATGAATATTAATCATTTCTCTGTGGGGTTTCATATTCTACTTCTCTGACATAGTTGTCACCAGCCATATTCATCCCCACCCCTGATATCCCCTGTTAACTAAAGAAGGAAAGGCTTTCATGAGGCCAGCGGGCAGTGCTGATAGTGGCTTGAGGGTGCGTACAGATGGCTGGACCATGACGGGTCCACGGGCGAGGCTTGAGACAGCCCTGTTCCACTTCTTGCCCTCAGATAATTCCAAGACATCTGACTTCGGAACGGATTTCACAGCTGAAGTGTAGATTGGCTTACGCTTATAAAAGCATGGCAATCTCCAGCTTTTTTTTTTTTCCACTGCAGCCAAGGCCGTGATTTGCCTTAACAATGGTTTCCCTTCACAGATTTGGACACATGAATCACAATATTGCAAGAAATTGTATTCTTAAAGGGGAAACAGACAATGCATTTGGCATATGTGCTCAATACCAACATTTGTGGGATTTACACTAAACAATTTTGAGATTAAAGGAATAGTTCACGCAAAAATGAAAATTCTGTCATTAATTACTCACCCTTATGTCGTTCCAAACCCGTAAGACCTTTGTTCATCTCCAGAACACAAATTAAGATATTTTTGATGAAATACGAGAGCTTTCTGACCCTGCATAGACAACTGAAACGTTCCCAGGCCCAGAAAGGTAGTAAGGACATCAGTGGTTCAACCTTAATTTTATGAAGATACGAGAATACTTTTTGTGCGCAAAGAAAAAAATAACGACTTTATTCAACAATTTCTTCTTATCTGTGTCAGTCTTTGACTCGCGTATATAGCAGTGCTGAATTAATTGGTCCTTTTTTGTCTCTGAAAAATAGTAATGTGTGGTATTGATTGTTGAATTTTTGTGTTTATATGTTAATGAGGGATTTGTGGACAAATTAGGGTTTTTAGACTTGTGGAGTAAAAAATACTGTTTTTATTTTAAAGTGAAAAGATAAAATTAGACATCTGGTGTAAGTTGTTTCCCTCAGAATTAGCACAGAAGGCCCCAAGTTGTATGTTGTTATTAGTGTTATTATTTTTTAATTTAACATATTGTAATTCATGTGATTATTATTTAGTAATTTGATGAATTAAATGTACATTTCAGACATTGTCTCTATCATTAAAACCTAATTGAGTGAAATTAACCAGTTTGAAATCATAGTGTTGCTATTATGTCATACCTATCTTCAATGAAAATATGGGTAATTAAACATGTAAATATTCATATGCTTGTATTTAAGTCACTAAATAAATTTACCTTTCAGATGAATATATTTTCATGTGATTCTCCTTTGTTTGTCATTGGTTATTTAATTATTCAACTAAACTGTCAAAACACTTCCAGAACAAAAAATTCCAGATAGTTTACTCACCCCCTTGTCATCCAAGATGTTCATGTCTTTCTTTCTTCAGTCGATAAGAAATTATGTTTCTTTAGGGAAGCATTTCAGGATTTTTCTGGCGCCCCCAAGTTTGAAATTCCAAAATGCAGTATAATGCAGCTTCAAAGGGATCTAAATGATGCCAGTCGAGGAATAAGGGTCTTATCTTGTGTAACAATCAGCCATTTTTTAAACAAACTGAAAATTTATATACTTTTAACCTCAAACGCTCGTCTTGTCTAGGTCTGCGTGAACTGTTTTTTTCCAGTTCAAGACAGTTAAGGTTTGTCGAAAAACTCCCATCTCGTTTTCTTCCCTAACTTCAAAATCGTCCTACATTGCTGCAGAAGTAGCGACCCAGTGTTTACAAAGTGAACATGCAAAGAAGATTAAACAAAGAAGAATGAAGAAGAAAACAAGATGGGAGTGTTAAATTCATGTTAATATGTGACAATTTATGTTATGTTACAATTCTAAGTATATTACTGTTTAGTAAATGCACATTGTTTTTAAATGGGGAGCATTTTCCCCCATCTTACCATATAGCTTTCTCATGGCTCTTATCACCATGCTGTCCCATGGAGCATGCAGTCAGTTTTACCACTCACAATCTTGCATTTGCAATGCATCGTTAGACGCACCCTGACTGTTTACATGACACTCAACACTAAAACGGCTGCAATATGCAGCTCATTTTGCAGCCATTTCTGTGTGGAGTGTCATGTAAATAGTGGTCATTAGATTAGGATCATACAGCATGTTGCTTCTAGTGTGATTTATGATGGCCTTATTGCTGTTTGTGTCATTTTATTTGCCTACATGATCGAGCTGTCAGACCCAGGCATGATGAAGAGCATGCAGTAGGTTGGACGTATCTGCTGGGATTTTCCACTGTCACGTTCAAAGAACTTGTCTCTCCTAGAAACTGCTTGCTGCTTTATTGCCTGCCTGCGAGATTAAATCTGGGGCAAAGACACACTCTTTCTGAACATTAGGCCGACAGGAGTTTCCAAACGCTGACACAGGCCCTTATTGCTACTGTCTGAGATGCTAAAAACATCACTTTGTAATAGCAATTTGTAGGGAGTCGTCATCTGACAAATAAATAAATCATAAATAAATATTTACATGCTGCTAACAGTCAAATAGAACCTCTTTTATATATATATCATTCTCTTATACAAAACCTGAAAAAACTGAAAAATAACAGATGCTATTAAGTAAAGGATAATTAACTAAAAATGGAACCATCGATGGAAGTAAAGAGTGTAGGAAGAGTACAGGAAGAGTTTTAAGAGTGTAGGAAACAGCAACAAGACAAACATTGTAATAAAATGATTGAATATTAATACTAAAGTTCTCTGAGGTCGTCTAAACTAAAATCGATAACTGAGCTAGATGGCGCCAGATGTTTTAATACCATATGAAACAAGAGAATACAACTGCGCAATGATACAAAAGACAGTCCCAGGCTGTCTAAAATCCCCATATCCACTATTTTAAAAGGACAGCCATTTGTAGTGGCGTCCAAAACCATGGTCAACATTACTGAACATTGCAATCCCGTAACGCACCTCAATAACGAGTGTACAACCGATATAAACTTAATGGCTAGCCACTAGAGAATAGAGTGCTGCAGGCATGATGCATTTTTGTAGGTCAAACCACAGAAAGCAGTCAGCATTTAAGCACTTCCAGTTCCATGGGTCTTCCAGGTCTATGGGTTTTTGGTTAAGTGCCTGAAATAAGGTTGTGGTTAACACTAACTCAAGATATTTTCACTTTTTTAAACAATATAAACTACATTCATAATACTCCCTTGTTATTTTCAGAGCTTTTACTTGTCTTAAAATAAAACATGGCAGCTAAACAAGTGGCTAAATGAGTGTAACTGGGAAGCAAAGGAAGACAGGTGGAAACAGAGGACCTAAATGCAGTAGTATTTAATAGACTAAACAAAGCAAACAACAAACCAGGGAACATGCAGATGAGGAACACAAATATCTACATCAACAACTGACAAAGTAAGAAAAAGAGAAAACACAAGGGTATGCAAAGCTAGAAATAGGAAACCAGAATTACAACATAGTCCAAATACTACAGTTGAGGACAAAAGTTTACATACACCTTGCAGAATCTGCAAAATCACACTCACTGACGCTCCAGAAGGAAATCCAATGCATTAAGAGCCAAGGGGTGAAAACTTTTTGAATTTGTAAATCATGATCACTGATTTTGTCTTCTGCGAAACATGTAAGTATCGTCTGTAGCCTCTAAAGGGCAGTACTAAATTAAATAAGAAAAACGTACATATCTTCATCTGTTCAAAAGTTTTCACCCCCGGCTCTTAATGCATTGTTTTTGTTTCTGGAGCATCAGTGAGCGTTTGAACCTTCTGTAATTTTTGCATATGAGTCCCTCAGTTGTCCTCAGTGTGAAAAGATGGATCTCAAAATCATACAGTCATTGTTGGAAAGGGTTCAACTGCACAAAAATGTTGAAAAACCAAAGAATTTGTGGGACCTGAAGGGTTTTTCTGAAGAAAGGTGGGCAAGGGACTCATTAACAACTATCACTAAACAAACAAACAAACAAAAAAAGCTGTGGATCATTCAGGTAATAACAAAGTAAGAATCAAGTGTATGTAAACTTTTGAATGATGTCATTTTTTTTAATTCAACTATTATTTTCTCTTGTGGACGATATGTAAACGTCTTTCATGTGAAATATCTTATTCAGGTCATTACTAAATAAAAAAATAACATGCATTTTGTATGATCCCTCTTATTTTGGTAAAATAATTAACAATTTGCAGATTCTGCAAGGTGTATGTAAACTGTATAACAATGGGACTACAGAGACTGTTAGAGAAATTAGACGTCATCGCACTGAACATGTAAATCTACTCATTTGCGAGCTTTCACAGCCTTAGTTTAAAATCGCTCTCTTGCAAACTACTCTAACTCCAACTTTCAGGGAACATGTTTTTTTAATAAAGACTGAAAGAGTTAGCTTAGTTCTAAAGCTTAGTGATGTTGACGTTGGAGTCATGCAGGGAACCAGGGTGATGCTAACTTCCAGGCCAGCCTACAAAAATACATCCGCACATACGAGAGGTAAATAAATGCTTTTTGAAGTGAATTTCTGTGTTTGTGTAAGAAAAAATCCATATTTAAAACTTCATAAACTGTAATTGTTATGAACAACAGCGTATGGCAGTTAATAGAAGCTAGAGATTACAGCTTATTAAGTTTTAAATTTGGATTTTTTTTCTTACACAAACGCATCGATTTGCTTCAGAAGGCCTTCATTAACCCCCCGGAACTGTGTGGAGCACTTTTTATGAATGATGGATGCACTTTTTAGGGCTTCAAAATCTCAACACCCATTTACTGCCATTATAAAGCTTCAAAGAGCCAGGACATTTTTTAATATAACTCTGATTGTATTCGTCTGAAAGAAGAAAGTCATATACACCTGGAATGGCTTGAGAGTTAGTAAATCATGGTCTAATTTTCATTTTTGGGTGAACTATCCCTTTAACGAACACATGCAAGATCACAAGTGCATATGAAATGTGCCATTTGGGACAGGGCCTGTGAGTGTTCCTGCATCTGTCTAGAAGATGACATACGTAACACTTCTGAAACATTTGGTGTCTAATTCACTCACTGGCTTTTATTCACTTATTCAGTGGACTATATTAGAGCAGTAATGCAGAATTTCAAATACAGACCCATTTGTGGAGCCATTGATTGTTCACAACACCAATTTACCAGAACGATCAGAGTTGCTTTGAACGATGGTGAATATTAGAAATATTCATCTCACTTCAATCTCACCACTGAATGGCAGTATTGACCAGTCTGAATCTAGTGTTTCAGAGATAAGTAATAAAAGACGATCAACAACATCAAACTCATTTGATCTGAAGTTGAAAAATGATGGCTACAAAAAGAGAGAGAGAGAGAGAGACAATTACATTACATGAAACTGAAATAAGAACTCCATTAAATCTCTTTAGCTATATCTCGCTGAGCAATAACACTGTCCTCTGGGTGCTTCCCCCAATGTGTTTTTAAAATGTTCCTTTTCTCCTAAATCATGTTAATTATACCAACAAAGCCTTCAGCTCTCCAAATACCTGTCGGCATGATGAAACAGCTAAGCAATGCTCACAAAATTTTAAAGCAATTACAGACTCACACTCCTTTAAACCAAGAAGTGTGGCTTCACAGGAAGCCTTAAAAGGAGCGTTACTTAAAGTACAAGCACAAACATGAACTCATTTAAGCCAGCAGTCTCTTCACTCCTCATTAAGGATTGGACATAGTTACGTCTTGGTGGGGACGGCAAAATTGCAGAAACTGAAAGAGTATCAAGCTGAAAGAGTATCGGGTATAAGAAAAGGGAGGAAGCAGATCATTTAATGTATTGCGATGGCTACTACATCTCTATTTAATGTCACTAGTAGCTGTTGTGCAGCATCATACACACTTTGCTGTCGTTCGAGCTCCCCCTACTGACTAGGAATCTAACAGCTAGTAGATCAACCATAAACATGCATCTATCTTTGTACCACATCCAGCTTGATTTTCTCCGCTCCATAACTCACAACCATGTGCTCCTGCAGTTTTAATGCAGTCCATCTTTGCTGTTTAAACAATGCTTTATTTTATTCATGCCGGCCCCATGTTTTATGTTTGAAAGCACTGAATCATTTAACATAAGCTGAAAAGGAGAATCTGACCATCTAAATTGTGTCAGGCATTGGGGAATAAGAAAAGGCAGCTGAGTCTATTTGCAAGATTATTACTTTATTATTAGAATGACCTGAATAGGTCGTGTTGAGAAGATTTAGCACAAAAAACATAAAAACCTATCATTTGGTTCAGGCTAAAAGTCACAGTCGGTCATAAGGAAAAAATAGCTTTTCAGGACACAACGCTGGGTAATTGAATATAAAATGCATCACAGCAGATGCAAAGTGCAACGGCTGCGTTCAAAAATTATTTAATTAGCAATGCTTGTCCTCAGAGAAGAACATGCAGTGAATCTCAGGTTAACATCTGCAATGGAGATAACAGTGACTAAGCGATGCATATAATTAAATTCCACCCAATTAATGAGATTTTTGCTGTGAAGGAACACAGTGTCATTGTCAGTCCAATTCAGTGCTGAAGCCTAAAGAGTTGATATTATTTGTATTTGAGAATATCTTATGTTTGCAGATTCTGTTTTTTATAGAATGCATTCTAATCGGCACTTTTATGATTCTTCCTCGGCATTGAGTGTAGATGAAAAGGTAAGCAAACATGGTATGAACTCATCAGTTTGTAGACACTATATAGCTTTATGTCTACTGCCTGAATCAAATTATTTCCACTTTTATCCTTGATATTCTGCTAGTTTCTGAAAATGTTATCAAGTGAAACTACAAGACGTTCTAGTAAGGTATCACAGCAAATAAATAACTCATTTTTCAACATTATTCAATATTTGTACCACTTTTTTTGCATCAGACTAAAACTGACATATTTTATATATATATATATATATATATATATATATATATGGTGCTTAAGCACTTTTAAGCATTTAAGCACATATGAAAAAAGACTTATTTAGCAAGTAACCACCTAAATCAATGATTTTAAAAAGGCATTTTTGTCAAATACATGTAATTTGGCATAGAAATATGTTTTTTCACATTTATGTCTGTTATAGGCTTCAACCTCCTTAAAACTTTACATGCTTGTTTAGAATTCCCTTTGGCATGTGCCCCCCAGGTTTTGTGAAGTTTTGAGTTTTCATTTAGGCTTTATAGGCTTTTGGATATATTTGTACAGGCCCCTTTTCTAAACAAACCTGTTATAGCTTCCCCAAGGGTACATTTCAACATTTTTTTGATAATTACTGACCTAGAGAGTTCCAAGAATTGCACTGCAGTGTTTTTTTTTTTCCAGACTGAGCGAAAAACCAAGGACTAGTTTGCAAAAGTAGGGTTTTTTTTGTTTGTTTGTTTTAACATTTTCTCAATCATTTAACAAACGGATTGATTGACAGCAGTGATTCTAGAGGCAAAGTTGTTCAGAACGAGGAGGTCTATCATATGACTCGAATATTGTGCATATGTGTTTAAAACTGTGCAATATACAATCATTTATGCCCTTGAAAAATGTGATATTGCCCCCCAGTCACTGATTTATTTCAAATTACTCACAGACCTTTAGGGTTGTGAGTCAAACAGGCTGAGTTTTGTTCCGATCCACTAACCTTGGTGCTCAAAGTTCATTGGCCTATGACGGCCATGTTTTTTGAGATACGCAAATGTCCTTATAGGCACTTGTGCCACTTTGGACCAGGACGCGTAGTGATTTTCATGTCGATTGGACAAACAGTTGCGTAGTTATGGATGTTTTTATGTTTTTTCCCTCTTATAGCATCATTTTTTCATCTGACCTCAGATTTACAGTTGTGCTCAAAATTATTCATACCCTTGGTAAATATGATCAAAGAAGGCTGTGAAAATAAGTGTTTATGCATTTGATCTTTCATTCAAAAGACACTAGACACTACTGGAACTTCAAACGGGACTGGGTTCTATGGTCAGATAAAAATAAAAAATGAGCTTTTTAGCAGCAAACACTCAAGATGGGTTTGGTGCACACAGAGATAAAACGTACCCCATGTGTACAATAAAATCCAAGCTTCTGCCATGGCCAACCCTGTTTCCTGACCTGAACCTAATAGAAAATGAGTGGGGTGAACTGAAGAGGAGAAGCACCAACATGGACCTGAAAATCTGAAGGGTCTGAAGAGATTCTGTAATGGTCTCTGATCTTGTGTCAGATGTTCTCTGAACTTACTATAGGTGAAGACTCAGAGCTGTTACCTTGGCAAAAGGAGGTTGCAAAAAGTATTGAATAAAGGGTATGATTAATTGTGGCCAATGTGTATTAGAGAAAAACTTTTTTTCATAATGACATTTCTCTCCCATTTTAAATTCCTATTCTACAATGAAAGGTTAAATTTTTGTACATTTCCAAAATAAAAGATCAAGAGGATTAATGATACATATTTATTTTCACAGCCTTCTTTGATCATATTTACCAAGGGTATGAATAATTTTGAACACAACTGTAGCTCTTACATGTTTAAATCTAGATTAAAGACACATCTTTTTAGCCAAGCATTCAAATAATGCATCTCAAACTTTTCTTGCAGTTATATCTGATCAAATGTTCATTATTAATCTTTTAGCTCTGGTTGAACAAATCTTTCTTTTCTTAGCTTGAACAGCAGCTACGCTAATTATGTTCCTATTTGTTCTCTGTTTTTGCCATGGGATTGACATCCCGTGGTAACTAGAAATTCACAAGCTCCAGTGTGGATCCACTTAAGAAGAGATGATGCCAACCCCACAGAGGACTTCAGATGATACCTGTCAGGATCCTGTCCTGACTGTCTTGTCTTTATTCAGTGTTTCTCTGTTTGTTTTGTGTCTAAGCACATGGTTCTGTTTATGTTTGTGTCTGCCTCGTGCTCCTCTCGTCCCACCTCCTTGTTTCCCCTGGTCACGCCCCCTTGTTTAGCCCTTGTCTGCTTGATTGTCTGCACCTGGTCCTCATGTGTGCTGCTCCATATGTTGGGTTCTTTTCCCTTGTGTTTCTGCTGGTTCGTTTTGGTGTTTTCAGATCTATGGTCTTGAAGTTAATCTTTTGATCCTGATTAAGTGACTTTTTGATCTGCTATCCTGCAAATTTGTATCCTTGTTTCTATTTGGTTCTTTTGTGTCTTGCTTTAGTGTTTTTTTTTATTTTTGTGCATTCTGGTCTAGTTTACTTTTTGCTTTTGATCTAGTATTTTATTTATCACTTTATTTCTGCTGTTTCAGTTCCTTTTTAGGATCTAAGCTCTTTTACCGTTTTGTTATATTTAATTTGGCTAGTTAGGATATTCCTTGCCTTTACTTTGGTTTCGTTAGCCATTGTTTCTTGCCTGTTTTTGCATTTTGTCTGTCTTGTTGTGTTGTCTTGGGTCTCGTCTTGTTTGTTAATGTGTTTGGTCTAGTCCTGCCTGTTTCCAGAGTTCCCGGGCCACTGACTCCTACTACCTGACTGCAGCTCTCTCTCAAGTATCTAGTTTTTGTTCTGTGAGCCTCTACCTGGCAGCAAGACCGGTGTTTCTGAGATCTACATCAAGCTACAGGTTCCTGCCTAGTCTTTCCTCCGGAGCTGCCTCTCCTGTGCTCAAGTCTATTGCTATCTCTGACGATCTCGGTGGTCACCCTTCCTGCCCGTATTATTGTCGTCGTCTGCCTTGCCCCTTTGTTTTGGACTGTTTCACTTCCCACTCTAAATGCTGTTGTAGTTTACGTCTTGTTAATAAAATCACCTTTTTCTGCTCATTTGCATCTGGGTCCCATTCCTTGCAGATCCGTGACAGAACGAACCAGCCAACTCGGGACCCAGCAATGAGCATCCGTATTGTTCCCCCCAGTACCGCCAAGGGGAGACTGGAACTCCAACGGGCAGTGGCATCGCTCCGCCAGCAGGGCCAGGAGGTGGGATCATTTGCCCAGTTCTTCTGGACCATGGCAAGGGGTTTGGAGTACCCAGACTCAACTCTAAAAGAGGCATTTAATCTCTGCTTGGATGACCCCCTACCACCATGGGAGATGGAGCAACTAAGAGGCCTAGATTATTTGACCTTTTCCAAGTATTTGCACCATCGCAGGGACTGGCAGATCCTTACACCACCAGGGTCAGCCTGCAGAGACCATGCCACCCACCCTCTCTCGTCGAGTCTGATTCAAGACCCTTTTCAGTCTCCTACATTAAAGCGTAGACTGAGGAGGAAGAGAGCGGCTAAGACTGCTGTATCTATTTCTGAGTCTACTGCGTTAACTGCAGTCAGTGCAGAAGTGATCAATACAGAGGATCCTAGGTCTGTTCCAGTTTTCCCCGAGTCTGTCCAGTCTTCTCTAGTCATTCCAGAGCCATACTGCAGTGCCCTACCTGTTCTCTCACCCTCGCTGAGTCAAGTCCCAGATCATCTTCTGACTCCAAGGACGCGTAGGTCAAGAAGAAAGGGAGCAGCCCAGAATGCTGCATCTGTCTCTGAGCCAGTCGAGTCCGCTCCTGCCATTCCAGATCCAGTTGAGTCCAAACCTGCCAGTCCAGGGCCACTTGAGTCCGCACCTGCCAGTACAAAGCCAGCTGAGTCTGCTCCTGCCAGTTTAGAGCCAGTTGAGTCTACTCCTGCAAGTCCAGTGCCAGTCGAGTCTGTTCCTGCCAGTCCAGAGTCAATCAAGCTTGCTACAGTTATTTCAGAGCCAATCAAGACTGATTCCATCATCCCTGAAATGGCCAAATTAGCAGCTATATCTTCAAAGGTGGTTAAGTTCGATACAGTCAATTCAGAGGCAGCCACGGCTGCTGCAATCTCCCCAGAAGCAGCCGATCACACATTGCTGTGCCCCCTGAAGCCGAAGCGAAGGAGGGCCCGTGTTGTGAAGTTTGACACTCCCTCTCAGGGGGTTCCAAGTCCATTGGCCCAGGAGGGCCCAAATCAAGAGATCCCAGGCACATTGGTCCAGATGGGCCTGAGTCAGGAGGCCCCAAGTCCAGGGTCTCAGGAAGATTCAAGTCAGGAAGCCCTACCTTCAGTGGTCTTGGAGGACCAGAGTCAGAAGCTACCTAGTCTAGTTGCCCAGGTGAACCCAGGTCAGGCGACCCAGGGTCCTGTGGTCCTGGAGGAACCAACTCTGATGGTCCAATATCCTGTGTTCCCAGAAGTATGTAATCTGGTAGAACCACACCCAAAGCTGCCCACTTCACCAGTTGTCTCCGCCCTAGTGAAGGAAACTCAGGCTGTCCATCTAACTTTACCTGAACCACCTGTTAATCCTGTCATGCCCAAGAAAGGCACTCATGTCATGTCCTCAGAGCCTGTTCTGGTTCCAGATCCAGAGGCCCTTCCAGAGCATCCTAATCTGCCTGCTACGGCCAAGAAGGCCTTCTCTGTGCTGCCGACTAGTCATGTCATGACCACAAAAGGGGATGCTGTCAGTCAAGTCATGTTTTCCGAAATCATTCATGCCTCCGTCACGGATGCCTGCCCAGAGAAGCCGAATTCCCCTGCTATGACCATGGAGACTGACAATGAACAGTCCACTCACCCTGTCATGGCCACTGAGGTCGTTCTCAAGCAGCCTGCTCTCACTGTCCTGGCCACAGAGGTCATGTTCATGCAGCCCGCTATTATTACCACACAGGCCAATCCTGAGCAGCCAGTTCTCTCTGCCACAGCTCCAGTCCAGGAGCCTCCAGAAGCGGCTCAGTTCCAGGAGTCTGCAGAGTCTGTCAGGGCAGCCCAGGAGGGCACATCAGAGTCAAGCCCAGTGTCTGTCCTTGCAGCCCAGAAGGACACGTCAGAGTCAAGCCCAGTATTTGTCCGTGCGGCCCAGGAGGGTATGTCAGAGCCAAGCCCAGAACCTGCCCTTGCAACCCAGGAGAGCATGCCAGAGTCAAGCCCAGTACCTGTCCTTACAGCCCAGAAGGGGACATCCGAGTCGAGCCCTATGTTTGTCCCTGAAGCCCTGGAAAGTGCTTCCAAATCTATAACTGAGTCTGTTCTAGTATCTCCTGAGTCAGTTTCCCAAGGATGCCCCCTCTCTGCTTGTGCAGCCTTGGCCCCTGAGTTTGTCCCTAGGGCCTTTGTGAGTCAAGAGTTGGCCACGAAGGCTATTTCCAAGACACCTCCAGTAAGACAAACCCATGTCTCCAGAAAGACCACCAACAAGATCCCCATCCCACCCTCCCCATTAGCTAGCCCTTTTGGATTCCCTAAGCCAGAACATCGCTGGTCTACCTCAAACTATTCCCCAGAATTATTTTCCTCCCTCCCAGTCCCACCCCCTATGTTTCCTGGCTACCCTGGAGTTCCAAGTTTTGTTCCCCGCCCGCCCCCCCAGTTGGTACCTCCCTGTACTGTTTTGCCCAGTGTGGACGCCTGGAGGCGCCCATTGGGAGGAGGGTACTGTCAGGATCCTGTCCTGACTGTCTTGTCTTTATTCAGTGTTGCTCTGTTTGTTTTGTGTCTAAGCACATGGTTCTGTTTATGTTTGTGTCTGCCTCGTGCTCCTCTCGTCCCACCTCCTTGTTTCCCCTGGTCACGCCCCCTTGTTTAGCCCTTGTCTGCTTGATTGTCTGCACCTGGTCCTCATGTGTGCTGCTCCATATGTTGGGTTCTTTTCCCTCGTGTTTCTGCTGGTTCGTTTTGGTGTTTTCAGATCTATGGTCTTGAAGTTAATCTTTTGATCCTGATTAAGTGACTTTTTGATCTGCTATCCTGCAAATTTGTATCCTTGTTTCTGTTTGGTTCTTTTGTGTCTTGCTTTAGTGTTTTTTTTTATTTTTGTGCATTCTGGTCTAGTTTACTTTTTGCTTTTGATCTAGTATTTTATTTATCACTTTATTTCTGCTGTTTCAGTTCCTTTTTAGGATCTAAGCTCTTTTACCGTTTTGTTATATTTAATTTGGCTAGTTAGGATATTCCTTGCCTTTACTTTGGTTTCGTTAGCCATTGTTTCTTGCCTGTTTTTGCATTTTTGTCTGTCTTGTTGTGTTGTCTTGGGTCTCGTCTTGTTTGTTAATGTGTTTGGTCTAGTCCTGCCTGTTTCCAGAGTTCCCGGGCCACTGACTCCTACTACCTGACTGCAGCTCTCTCTCAAGTATCTAGTTTTTGTTCTGTGAGCCTCTACCTGGCAGCAAGACCGGTGTTTCTGAGATCTACATCAAGCTACAGGTTCCTGCCTAGTCTTTCCTCCGGAGCTGCCTCTCCTGTGCTCAAGTCTATTACGATCTCGGTGGTCACCCTTCCTGCCCGTATTATTGTCGTCGTCGTCTGCCTTGCCCCTTTGTTTTGGACTGTTTCACTTCCCACTCTAAATGCTGTTGTAGTTTACGTCTTGTTAATAAAATCACCTTTTTCTGCTCATTTGCATCTGGGTCCCATTCCTTGCAGATCTGTGACAATACCAACCGTGAAACAATATACAGCACTACTAAATTCTGCTACTAATTTATAGTGTTCTTTGTCTGTTTGATTATGTCATTAATTGATCTTTACCACACATCTCTACCATATGTACATCAAGCTACTACTACATATATTGTAAAAATGTCAATTTGGTGTAAAGCTGCTGTGCAACGATATGTATCGTGAAAAGCGCTATACAAATAAATTTGAATTGAATTGAACATACATGTTGAGAGTTTGGCGAAAATATCTCATTCCGTTCAAAAGTTATAGCCATTTTAGTAAAGGCAGCCCTGCCCCTTTTGAAAGTTTTTGCATCCCTTTGCGACGGAGAGTCAAAAGGTTAACTTTTTTTTTTGATAATTATTAATATTCACTCTCCAGAGAATCTTCCTGTGCTGGTTTGGTTCCGACTGGGTGAAAAACCTAGGACTGGAACGGTAGTAGCCTACTACCATTCCTCCGAGTTTCTATGACTTACTGTTTGGTCTGGACGATCAGTTTTACATGGAGATTGCTGATCCCTGGCCATTTTAACAATTACAATAGGGTTTAACAGCGCTGTGCACTTGAACCTCTAGTGAGAACAGTCTTTGGACCTGAAATATTTATTAATGATGCAAACATGATTACAAGAAGCTGTGTTGCATATATGCTGGAAATGGGTGTGAAAATATATGGCTCTTTAGATGCTGGTCAGACGATTTGTCAAATTAATGTATAAGTCTTCAGTCTCCAGAAACTGGCAATTGTCCAAGTACACAGTTCATGTGCATCTTAAAACCATCTAATAGATCAGCATGCTCGCGTTAAAATTCAGGCCTCATGCTCTCTCTCGGTCGTGTCTTGATTTATAATGCCGTAGGACTCAATTAAAACGCTAATGGCCATTACGATTGCTCGCTCTGCATTCAGATTTTCTTCTTGAATCATTCTTTCTCCCACCTTCAACCTGTCATCACTATCTATTATAAAGCAACCCACAATAAAAAGTCCCAAGTACAATGTTACTCTTCATTTATCAAAAACGGTATGAACAAGTTTTGAAAACATCACTTATTTTGATTAATAAACTCTGGTGAAATTTACACAAGTCAGATAAAATTATATGAAATAAAAAATTTATATATGGGCCATTCTACAGAATTGGTGCAAACTGCTGCCCCACAACCAAAAAACACATTTAAAAAGCATATTCAAATCTTAGATGTTTACTGAGATCCTTTTATTATCTATTGAAACCCACAATAATATTTAAAATCTCAGTAATCTTAATATATTTCATATTAAATTATATATTACAGTGTTTCAGTGGTGACAATTTTGGGGAGAGGACAAATATTCCAAAACTTTCTGAAAATACAATATGAGAATTAACTGCACAGTTACTAGAAATGTGTACCTTGGATATTATACAATTTGCATACATACAAAATACTCTGTACATAAATGATTATTTCAATGGCTTTGTAATGTAAGCACCTTTAGAATTCATGTAAATACAGTAATATGGAACTAAATACACGTTATTATAAAATGCAATGCTCAAATTCCTGCTCTGTCCCTCTATCCACCATTGGGGTGGAATGATAGAACAAATAGGAAATGATACATTGTTTTAAAATTATACTGTTAAAAAGGAAGGACTGATACCGAGGGTGCTTCTTTTACAACGTACAAGACCACTGGACCTGAATAAATGTTTCTTTCCAAAGCTAAGCTAGTGTGCAAAACATCTCCATTAAGTGAATTCCTAAGCACAGCATTTTCGTTTAATATAAAAGCAACTGCCTTTTCAGTGTGGTTCAACTTCCTCTAATGACCTAATTATCCAGTAATGACTTCATTGACCATTTAAAACCCCTGTTTCTTCATCCCTTCCCGCTGGGTTTTTAACTAGCTGATTGATCAAAATATTTTCTGCTCTCTCTCTCTCTGATTAGTCGTATGCAAAGCTTTTATCCTGAATACCATCCCATCAGCTGTAATGATGTTGCAAAGTTAGGCAGTCAATTAGCCTCTGCCAGGATGCAGTTAGACTGATGGGATGCCATGTTTACTGAAATGTATGCTAAGATGATGAAGTAGGCCACTGGTGTCTGCATCTATTGACACAGCCTGATTGGTGCTATTTATAGTGATGGATCGGCATGCATTACAATGCTGAAAATGCCAATTAGACATGAGACTGAAATAAGAATTATAGATATTCTTCATTGTGATAAGTCAGTTTTGTTTTTCTTTAGCATGCAGGTTCACTTAAATTAATGCTTAATCTGGGGGAAAAAATGATGAATAATACATAAATAATAATAACAAAAACATGTCAAGTACAGTTGAGGTCAAAAGTTTACATACACCTTGCAGAGTCTGCAAAATGTTAATTATTTTACCAAAATAAGAGAGAACATGCATACAAAATGCATGTTATTTTTTTTATTCAGGTATTGACCTGATAAGACATTTCACATAGAAGACATTTACATATAGTCCACAAGAGAAAATAATAGTTGAATTTATAAAAATGACCCCGTTCAAAAGATTACATACGCTTGATTCTTAATACTGTGTTGTTACCTGAATAATCCACAGCTGTGTTTTTCTGCAGCAATGACTGTATGAAAAAAGAAAAATATACACATCTTCATTCTGTTAAAAAGTTTTCACTCTCCGACTCTCAATGCATAATTTCTCCTTCTGGAGAATCAGTGAGCATTTGAACCTTTTGTAATAGTTGCATATGAGTCCCTCTGTTGTCCTCGGTGTGAAAAGATGGATATCAAAATCATACAGTCATTGTTGAAAAGGGTTCAAATACACAAAATGCTGAAATATCAAAGAATTTGTGGGACCTGAAGGATTTTTCTGAAGAACAGCAGGCAGTTTAACTGTTCAGGACAAACAACTATCACTAAACAAAAAAACACAGCTGTGGATCATTCAGGTAACAACACAGTATTAAGAATCAAGCATATGTAAACTTTTTAAGTGAGTCATTTTATGTCTCCTGCTTTTTGTGAAAATTTTCTTAACTTTTTTATTGGTAAGGTCCACTCCACAAGGGCTCTTATTTCACCTCCTGATCATGACCCTTCAGTCACTGTTTTCTGTTTTAATGTCTTTGACAAATTTGTGCCTGTGACTATGTCTAAATTGCAGGAGATTGTTGGCCATTTAAAGCCTTCAGGTTCTCCATATGATACTGTTCCTCCTCGACTTGTTAAGGAGGTTTTTCCTACTATAGGGTCATCTGTTACTGCGGTTGTAAATAGCAGTTTGTCCTCTGATGTGGTCCCGCAAATTTTTTAACATGCAGTAGTGCAGCCTTTGATAAAAAAAATAGGTCTGGATCCATCGGATCCTTCAAATTTTAGGCCTATTTCCAAACTACCCTTTCTTTCAAAAATCCTTGAAAAGGCTGTTTTTAGCCAGTTAATGACATATCTGAAAGATAAAAATATTCTTGAAATATATCAATCAGGTTTTAAAACTTTACACAGCACAGAATCTGCACTTTTAAAAGTTTTTAATGATATTTTTATAGCCACTGATTCCGGTGATTGTGTTGTTCTTGTCCTTCTTGATTTAACTGTGGCGTTTGATACTGTGGACCATGAAATTTTGCTAACTCGTTTGGAGCAGTGGGTGGGCATAAGGGGCGCAGCACTTAACTGGTTCAGGTCATATTTGGATGGACGCACTTTTTGTGTTAGTTGTGGTGACTCTATGTCTTCCTCTGCCCCACTCTTTTGTGGAGTACCGCAGGGCTCATTATTAGGTCCTCTTCTTTTTTCTTTTTATTTACTCCCCCTCGGTTTAATAATCAGGAAGCATGGTTTGTCATTTCATCTTTATGCAGATGATAGTCAAATTTACTTACCAATCAAAAAGGGTGGTACTATAGGTCCGCTAATTGATTGTCTAAATGACATAAAGGCCTGGATGGCTTTGAATTTTTTAAGTTTTAATGATAAAAAGACAGAGGTAAAAGTGTGGGAAAAATACTCTTATCAAAGCCGTTCATACTAACTTTCTGTTAAAGCAGTGAGTGGCCACTTTACATCATGGCCAGTTTAGCATTTTGTAATTATTTACAGCTAAAAAAAACACACACCTTCATCTCTTTTTGGTGGCACCACTGAGACCCTACTGGTTGACTTGGGTACTTTGGCTCAGCACATCAAGCCAACCATTACTGATTTAGGGGTGAAAATTGACTCTGAGTTGAAGCTTGATAGACAGATCAGGGCAGTTGTCAAATCAAATCATTTTTTCCAGCTAAGGCAGTTAGCAAAAATAAAGTCATTTCTCCCCAGGCAAAATTTTGAGGCAGTAATCCACGCCTTTGTTACCACTCGGCTGGATTACTGTAACTCATTGTATGTGGGGGTTAGTGGATCTTCTGTCGCCCGTTTGCAGATGGTGCAAAATGCTGCTGCCCGTCTTTTAACTGGTACACGTAAATATGAGCATATTTCCCCCATTCTCGCTTCACTTCATTGGCTGCCTGTACATTTTAGGATTCAATTTAAAATTCTTTTATTTGTTTTTAAATCCTTAAATGGCCTTGCCCCAGTATACATTTCTGAATTGCTACACCCATACACGCCACCTCGTTCTCTCAGATCAGCTGATCAGTTGCTCCTAAACTGTGGAATGCTTTGCCTCTGTTTATTAGACAGGCCTCCTCATTGTCTGTTTTTAAATCATATCTTAAAACCCATTTTTTTTTTTCATTGGCCTTTGACACCTGTTGACATTATTCTTATTTGTTATGTTTGTTATGTCTTATTGAGTTTTTAGTTTGTTGTACAGCACTTTGGTTCACTTTGGGTGTTGTAAAGTGCTTTATAAATAAAGTTGAGTTGAGTTGAGTTGAGTTGAGTTATGAATTCAACTACTATTTTTTTTTTTTTTTTTTTTTTTTTTTTTTTGTGGCTATATAAATTGAATATATAAAATTGGCTAAATGAATAAGTCTTTCATGTGAAATATCAGATCAGTACTAAATAAAAAATAACATGCATTTTGATTCCTCTTATTCTGGTAAAATATTTAACATTCTGCAGATTCTGCAACAAAGGTGTAAACTTTTGACTTCGATTGTAAGTAGGTATACCAGATAAAGGGGACAACTGGGAACTCCAACAAGTATGTAACAAAACAGGGTAACATTACACTTTCATAAAATACAAGCTGTCACTGGGGCTGTATATCTTGTAATAAAATACAAAAACTAATTGTATAATCTATTAGTATATTAGAAAGGACATCGCCCAAGTGGCAGTTTTGTACCTTTTTTCTAAGAGTGTAAACTTTTCAAATATTTCAATGTCAATGTGACAGGTTTTACAAGTTAGGCTAGTTGAACCATGAACCAAATACTGCCCGCAATAAGTAAACGCACTTCCTTCTTTTGATTCAGTTGGAGAGATGCTGTCGACGGTTACTATCTTGCTCGTTTTGAGCGCATTTGCCAGTGTTTTATCGGCAGGTAAGTCAGTGTTTTTTGATATACACTGATTTACAAGAAATGTTTTCTACAATGCGCTTTCAGAGGGTTTGATATGCATATGTGCATTAAGTGTGCAGACACTGTACGAATGGTTGAACTGAGACAGATCGGAGGCAGTAAGGAAATGTGAAGCATAAACTTGTGCAAAATTACATTATGTGAAGTTCACACCGACTCTGCAATGCAGTGTAGATGTTGTTGTGCTCTTAAGCGAATGAATGGGCGTTGGACTGTCTCACAAAACTGGACAGCGTTTAATTCACGAATTGGTTGGAACGACAGCTTCTCGAAAATGATCAGAGACCTGAGCTGATTATAAGCATTTGGAGTGATCCAGTAATTTCACTAAGAGCAGAACGTAACTAACAGTCATTTTTGTGTCAGCAAAAAAGGCGTAATATTACACTTGACTTTTTTGGACTGTGTTTACAGCATGTCACGCGGAGATGTTATAGACCACGTGATGACGTATCAGCGTCATGACGTAAAAACGGCGTGTTTTGTATGGTTCCTAGCCTAGAGCCAACCCCAGCATTAAACGAGAGGGTCGAATAATGGTTTTCACTACTTAAAGTCGCGATTATCTATATTATATTTATTGGTACAATCTCAATACCTTAAAAATAGAACTTAAATTTTCTTTCAAATAACAAAATGTTACATTTTATTAATGTCTCCAAAAATTCTGTCAGCTATATTACTACCCTGGTGAAAAAAAAACAGCATATGCTGGTTAGGTAGGTTTTGATGATGGTTTAAGCTGGTTCTTTGCTGGTTTATGCTGGTCGTTGGCCAGCAACATGACCAGCAAAAACCAGCAAAGGACCAGCATAAACCAGCATCAAAACATACCTACCAGCATATGCTGTTTTTTTCACCAGGGTATCCAAACACCCTCCTGAAAAATGGTTTATCATGAAACTTCGTGACCGTGTGATGTTGGACATTTTGAACACATTATGGTAAATGTCCTATTTTCTCTATATTTGATCTTCATTGACCTATTGTCAAGGAGTATATTAATTACCCATCAGCTATGTTGCCCATCAACATTGTTGTGGTTACAATATTTTTCATATTTCAAAATGATGAAAATGATTGAAATAGAGCATACAAAATTAAGCCAATTCAACCTAATTTATTATGATTCATTGTAAATTTTCTTTTTGCTGACTGCTTACACTACCAGTCAAAAGTTTTTGAACAGTAAGATTTTTGTTTTTTTTAATGATCCTTCAGAAATCATTCTAATATTCTGCTCTTAAAAAAATACTATGAATAAATTTTCAGAAGAACAGCATTTATCTGAAATAGAAATCTTTTGTAAGATTATAAATGTCACTTTTGATCATTTTAAAGCATCCTTGCTAAATAAAAGTATTAATTTCTATAATTTCTTTCCCAAGCTTTTGAATGTTTTGAATGTTACAAAAGCTTTTTATCAGATAACTGCTGAACTTTCTGTTCATCAAATAATCCTGAAAATGTACTCAACTGTTTTAAATATTGCTGATAAAAATAATAGTAATAGTAAATGTTTTCTGAAGGATCATGTGACACTAAAGGCTTATGTAATGATGCTGAAAATTTTGCTTTGATCACAGAAATGAATTAGATTTTAAAATATATTTAAATAGAAAGTTATTTTAAATAGTACAAATATTTCCCAGTATTACTGTTTTTGTTGTATTTTGGGTCAAATAATTGCAGGGTTGGGGACTTCTTAAAAAACGTTAAAAATCTTACTGTTCAAAAACTTTTGACTGGTAGTGTATAGTGTTGTAGAATTTTCCTTGTTCAAAATAAATGCTCTGAAGAGGTTTTGAAGCCAGTAAGACTTTATTGAGCAGGCAACAAAGTCGAGTTACGTTTGCAAAGGTAACTCCAGAACATGTTTTTCACACTCGTATATATACTCCTCTAGCAGAGCACAGCATACCATATATGTACCGCTGTATTTAGGTACAAGACTTTTTACCATATATAAGTTCCTGAAGGTTGATCAATAGCTGTCATGTATTTCTAGCTCCTGTTCAGGTTCTTTCCATGTCTCTGTGTTTTTCAAGCTTTAAATAGGTTACTTGCTCTAAGCTCACTCCACAGAGTTAATACACATAGTCAGATGATAATAGTAGAATAATATCCTCTTATGCATAGGCATAATTCTATGTTTTATACTGATTCAAGATTAATGAAAATCTTCTACAATAGGTATAAGATTCTCTATATTATAGATCAACATTTCCATAGTGTTTCAAGTTCAACATGCCCCTTCCATCACAATTCGGCAATTTATGTATCATCTAAAATAATGCGATTCCCACTTCAGAATACAATTAAAAGTGTGGGAAAAATACTCTTATCAAAGCCGTTCATACTAACTTTCTATTAAAGCAGTGAGTGGCCAGTTTACATCATGGCCAGTTTAGCATTTTGTAATTATTTACAGCTAAAAAAAACACACACCTTCATCTCTGAAAACATTACTTTTTTCATTTAATAATGAAATTGGACAAGCTCATTGCCAACTCAATTTCTACCAGTTATTTTTCAGATTGTGTTTGGAATTGGAATATATAACAGAAATATGTTGAAAGAATTGTGGGCAAATGAAGAATGTGAATGATACACTCAATTCATTCTTTAAAATATGCTGGATGAAGGACACAAAACAAAGGCTGACTTCCAAGAATCCTTCAAACCGAGATGGCCTTTGATGGCACTTAATGACGTGGCAGCCAAGCTCTGTAACCTTCAAACTGAAAAACACCTGGATTGTTTTTTAAATTATCTGTTTGAAGATCCAAGTCACATGAATGAGTGGAATTTCCCCATCACTACAATACAATCTTACCATAAAATTTAAACGAATTTCCTTGTATTCCCAACAGAAGAGTTTAGGTTTTCTTCTTATTATGGGAATCACATGGTTCTGCAGAAGGCCCCAGCCAAAGCATTCGTGTGGGGATATGGACAGACAGGCGCCAAGGTTGTGGTGTCATTGTCAGGAGCAAACAAAGAGGAGCAAATCTCTGCAAAATCTGCTGTTATCAATGGTAAGTATCAGTTACACACATAATATTTTTCAGTGACGTCTGCTTTGAAGGAAGAGTTCATCTGACAATGTAAATTCTGTTATTTACTCAGACTCTCATCATGTCAAACCTGTATGATTGTGAAACTCAAACAGAGATAATGTAATCAATATCCAGTTGGAAGAATTCAGTACAATAACAATTCAGTCTGACTCCACAGGTATTTGGCGTGCAGCTCTCAAACCTGTAGAGGCTGGTGGTCCCTACAATTTGACTGCATCTCAGAGCATAACTAATAGCTCAATCACACTCACAGATGTGCTCTTTGGAGACACCTGGTTATGTAGTGGACAAAGTAACATGGCGTTCACTGTTGGACAAGTAAGTCAAGTAAAAAAATGTTAATATGCCTATTACTCTATTTTTCATATGTGATGTGAAATGCATATGTCTCTTATTGTTCAAAAGGTGATTAATGCAACAGAGGAGCTGGCCTTGGCCTCTAAGTACACAAATGTGAGGATCTTCCAGGCTGCCTTGGAGAAGAGCGAAGAGGAACTAACTGATCTTGCCAGAGTAGAAGTTCCTTGGTCCCGACCAACGGCGAGTATGGAATATGGTCTTAAACGAGAAGTTCACTTCCAGAATGAAAATTTCCTGATAATTTACTCAGCCCTGTGTCATCCAAGATGTTCACATCTTGCTTTCTTCAGTCGAAAAGAAATTAAGGTTTTTGAGGAAAACATTCAAGGATTTTTCTCCTTTTGGTGGACTTTAATGGTGGCCAACAGGTTGAAGGTCCAAATTGCAGTTTCAATGCAGCTTAAAAATGGCTCTGCATGATCCCAGCTGATGAAGAAGGGTCTTATCTAGCAAAACGACTGGTCATTTTCTTAAAAAAATAAAAAATGTATATACTTTTTAACCACAAATGCTCATCTTGCACTAGCTCTGTGATGCGCATTCAAGTCAAGTCACCTTTATTTATATAGTGCTTTTAACAATACAGATTGGGACACAGCAGCTTTACAGTGTTAAATAGGAAAAAGTGCATCAATAATGCAAAAGGACAACAGTAAACACTCAATTTTCAGTTAACAGCAGTTCATCATTGAATTCAATGATGTCATCATCCAGCTCAGTTCAATAAGTATACGATATCACTGGAAATTAAGTGTCTCCAACTAAGCCAGCCAGAGGCAACAGTGACAAGCAACCCAAAAAAACCTTGGGAGAAACCAGGCTCAGTCGGGGGGCCAGTTCTCCTCTGACCAGATGGTTCATGTGGTCTTGTGTCGATGGCCATCTATGTGACGAGGTCCTCACTGGGGATCCGTCTCTGGGGCACATCTAGTTGACGTGGTCTCCGCTGACATTCAGTGCTGTTGATTGCGCAATTATGTTTGAAAAGTCAAGCGCGGTTCATTTTTCATCTGTGTACTCCGGTTAAAAAGAGTAGGGTAGGGTGAAAAACCCTAATTTTCTTCTCCAACTTGAAAATCGTCCGACATTGGGTTTTTTTTTTTTGTTTTTTTTTTGTAAAGGGCGAAGAACTTTCTTTGCTTGTTCACCTTGTAAACATGGGGTTGGTACTTCCGGCGTAATGCATGAGGTCAAGCTAGTGCAAGATGAGCATTTGTGGTTAAAAATGATATACATTCAGCGTTTGAAATGATCACTAGCATGCCACGTAAATATCAAAGCCATATTGTATGTCTCTTCAGCAACACACAGCACTGTTTCCTTACCAAATTAATTTGTGTTTTGAAAAAATTCGGTGAGTCAATGTTTCCCTGATCCATACATAAAAACAGTTTCTTAGTTTGTTCCTAAATTATCATTCATTTTGAAAGAATTGGTTGAATAAATGACTCAGTGACTTGCTTATTGCAACAGTGGCTTGCCGCAACCTATTTTAGCTTCATATTTAAAAGTATTATTCTGTTTCCCTCTATCATTTTATATTTCTACATTGCAGTTCTATATTTAAAGGGGTCATCGTATGCAAAGTTCACTTTTACATTTTGTTTGAACATAAATGTGTGTTGGCAGTGTGTGTACACATCTGTCCTATAATGACAAAAATTCACCAAATGGTCTTGAATTAATCTGTAAAAATAATTATGAAAGGCCGCTCCCACGTTTGATTGACACCCTAGACCCACTCTGAATGAGCTGTAACAGTCCGATCGCCATTGTTTTGATCCCGGAGCAGGGACGTAGACAAGAATGGCTCCTACGTGATTGAGGTATTCTGTTGCTGAATGTAATAATGAACATAGTGGTCGTCATTTACTCCCGACATTTGAGCCACTGAAGATGCAGTGGAGTATGTTTGTTTGTGAAGAGAATGCGCCTCCCGATCTACATATATCAGTCTATGTTCATGCAAATCAATCATGATCCAGCTTCACTTACAGCAGAAGTAAGTATAAGGGGTTTTTTTATGAATCTTTGTGCCTTTCCTAATAACGTGCTTATTAGCAAGTTTAGCAGCTAAACGTGACTAAATGCGGCTAAAGTAATCTGGTACAGCTTGTAGAGCCCTTTGAAGCTGCGTTGAAACTGCAGTTTAGACCTTCAACCTATTGGCCACCATTGAAGTCCACTATATGGAGAAAAATCCTGGAATCCTGGAAATTTTCATTCTGGAAGTGAACAACACCTTTAAACATCAGCTAGGCTGATGTCCAACCTGCTTTTGTCTCCAGAGGAGAATGGAAACCTGTTAGTAAAATGTGTGCATAACACTCCATTTTTTCCTGAAGAGAGATAAACAGCTGTTCTTGTTGCCTTTTTCTGTTCATTGTTCAAGAATTGCTTGGTGGAAAGGCGTTCACCCATTTCTCTGCAGTTTGCTGGCTCTTTGGCCGCTATCTCTATGAAACACTGAAGTATCCCATAGGGCTAGTACACTCGAGTTGGGGAGGCACACCTGTGGAGGCCTGGTCATCTCCACGGGCACTTCACAAGTGTGGACTGATGAACAGGTACAATGCTGGAACATAATACTTTATCACGTTAAAGGGTTATTTAACCCAAAAATGAAAATTCTGTCCTTTAATTACCAGTACCACGACCTTACATGTTCAACATTTGTATCTGAATTGCATGGTTCCCCACAGTCAATTCCTTGTAAAAAGTAACTTCTGGGAGAATGCCTCTACTAAATGGAACAGTTCGGTGCTCTGGAATGCCATGATCCATCCATTACTCAACATGACCATAACAGGAGCCATATGGTACCAAGGTAATTCTTTTTAGGTGAAGAATTATAGCACTGTATAACAATTCTAACATGCAAAAACTTTCTATATTTTACTCTATATTTTACTCATCTCAGGTGAGGCTAATGCAAACTACAACAGGGATAAATACAACTGCTCTTTTCCTGTGATGATTGACGACTGGAGGATGGCTTTCCATAAAGGCTCAGGTGGCCAAACTGCACTACACTTCCCTTTTGGATTCGTACAGGTGCCCTTGAATAGTCAGTTATTGAAGGCATATATCTTAACAATATTTTTGAGAGGACCCTTGTTTCACCAATACTTAAACATGAAATTGTACTTCCATTTCATCTTTAGCTAAGCACATATCACAAGAGCGATTCGCAAGATGGGTTCAGAGAAATACGCTGGCATCAGACCGCAGACTATGGCTTTGCCCCTAATAAACGCATGAAGAACACCTTCATGGCTGTTGCTATTGATGTACCTGATGAAAGGTCCCCCTGGGGCAGGTGAGGAGGAGCAGAAACTGTAATTAAAGTGTTATTTAAATTGTTTAATGCTAACATGCTGATTTGCTTGTTTAATAGTATTCACCCAGAGGATAAAGAGGATGTGGCATACAGACTTGTGCTAGGGGCAAGAGCTGTCGCCTATGGGGAGAAGAATGTATCTTTCCAAGGACCTTTCCCTACTCAGGCCATGCTCAAACAGGATTTCATTAGCATTGTGTTCGATCAGGGTATTAATGCCATTCCTGATGATGGATTTTTTTTTGAGGTAAGTTTACCTTCAAATATCAGTACATACAGTTGAAGTCAAAAGTTTAAATACACCTCCTTGTTAATTATTTTACCAAAATAAGAGGGATTGTACAAAATTAATGTTATTTTTTTTATTTAGTACTGCCCTGAATAAGACATTTCACATAAAAGACATTTACATATAGTCCACAAAAGAAAATAATAGTTGAATTTATAAAAATCGCACAGTTAAAAAGTTAACATACATGATTTTGAGATCCATTTTTTCACACTGAGGACAGCTGAGGGACTCATATGCAACTATTACAGAAATTCAGATGCTCACTGATTCTCTGGAAGAAAAAATGATGCATTACTGAAAACTTTTACATTTGAAAATCAGGGTAAATTTAACTTAATTTGTCTTCTGGTAAACATGTAAGTATCTTTTGTAGGTTCTGAAGGGCAGTACTAAATGAAAAAAATATATGATATTTAGGCAAAATAAGAAAAATGTACACATCCTTATTCTTTTCAAAAGTTTTCACCCCTGGTTCTCAATGCATCGTTTTTCCTTCCGAAACATCAGTGAGCATTTGACGTTTCTGTAATAGTTGCATATGAGTCCCTTAGTTGTCCTCAGTGTGAAAAGATGGATCTCAAAATCATACAGTCATTGTTGGAAAGGGTTCAAATACACAAAAATGGGCAGTTTAACTGTTTAGGAAAAAAAAAAAAAAAAAAAAAAAAAACAGCTGTTCAGGCAACAACATAGTATTAGGAATGAAGTGTACGTAAACTTTTGAACAGGGTGATTTTATAAATTCAACTATTTTTTTCTCGTGTGGACTATATGTAAACATATTTTATGTGAAATATCCTATTCAGGTCAGTACTAAATAAAAAATAACATGCATTTTGTATGATCCCTCTTATTTTGGTAAAATAATTAACGTTTTGCAGATTCTGTAAAGCATATGGAAACATTTGATTTCAACTGTATTTATTTTTAAAATCGTGATTTTAAAAAATACTGCCAGTTTTAAGTTTGAAGTGAGAATGCTACTTTTGAACTAACCTTGACTAACTGATAGTGTATGTTTTGTATAATAATTTTGATCTTTTTTTTTTGTTTGTTTTTTTTTTTTTTTTACCATAGGTCTGCTGCTCTGAGGATAAGACATGTGAATCAGATAACAAATGGTTGCCTGTTCCCATTGAAAAATGTGGCTTTGATTATGTCCTTGTATCAAAACCAAAATGTGATGCTGATATTATAGGTGTGCGTTATCTCTGGACAGACTGGCCTTGTAACTTCAAAGCCTGCCCCATCTACAGCTCTGATGGACTTTTGCCTGCACCACCGTTCATCCTGTCCATAACAAACCAGTGACCAATATCAGTATACTGAAACATCATATTTAGAAATTGTCTCTTAATATCATATAGCAATGATTCTCAATCCTGGTCCTGGGGGCCCACTCCACATTTTGTATGCCTCTAATGTCTGCATGCTAGTTTGGTTGATAGAGCTCTCTGCTAATGAGCCAATGATCTGAATCAGGTGTGTTGTATAAGGAAAACATATAAAATACGGGTCCTCAGGACCAGGATTGAAAAACAATAATCATGCGAATGTCTAAAATGCTTATTACATTTATTAAGGGAGATTTTGAATGAATGAACTTCTTCAAATGTTTTTGATTGACATAATCTAATATGTTTGTATTGTGAACTCCTTGATTGAAAAGCTATTTGCCATTACCTCACCCCCAGTTTAATCAGATTGCACTTTAGATGTACCCTTTTTTGAAAGGTCATAGTAAGTTTACTTTTTATGTGGCATAACATTAAAGATTTTGTATTGATAGACTGTGTCAGACTTAGTTTCATTGTGAGGTCGAGTGGTGTCTTCTGACAGCACGACTGAAAATCATGTTTAGTGCACAATTTATAACCTGCAAACGTTTCCACTTTGATTAAAATCAGTGCTGTTCATTTCCAGAACTCGACTTTGATTACAACTCCAGTTCCAGACTAATTTAATTAGAAATGATCAATATTTTAATTTTCTTTTTAACATTTAACATTTTACAATGAAGGAGGAATTGCCTTTAACCTCTCAATTTTCAAATCAGTTTGCATAGATTTTACATTTAGCAAATTTGCTTATGCATTTGTATATAATACTTTAACAAACTATTATGATTTAGTTCCGAACAGCAGTGCTTTTCTGAAAGAACTGTTTATGGCAGTGTTTCCCAGAATGAAGATGTACCTGGTTTGCTGTGGATTTGATAGTTTCTCTGGTAAATATTTGGGTAACGCTTTAGATTACAACCCGCAAAGAACTACGTAAGTATACTGAATTTACGGTGTATGTTTCTGTAATTATAGTGTACCTATAAAGAACGTACATGTAGGTATAAGGGAACAAAATGTTATATTTGGGTAATAAAGGGATAACAAACCAGATATTCAACCTGCAAAGAACTACATAAGTATACTGAATTTACGGTGTATGTTTCTGTAATTATAGTGTACCTATTAAAGAACGTACATGTAGGTATAAGGGACCAATATGTTACGTTTTGGTAATAGAGAGTAACAACCAGATATACAACCTGCAAAGAACTGCGTAAGTAAACTAAAGTTACGGTCAATGTTTCGTATTTATATTGTACCTACGTGTAAGTATAAGGGAACAATAGGTTACGTTTGGGTAATAAGGGGGTAGCAAACAGCTATGCAAATAATTTATAATGGATTAATTTAAAAAAAAAACTTAACAGGTACCTGTTCTATTAAATCGTAAGTTTGGTGTATCTATACGTAAGCTTTTTAAAATTACTGGGAAATTGTACTCTTGTTCCATGTAGTTACAGGGTAATTGTAACTGTAAATTAAAGTGGCGATTGTTCCCCTCTTGTTCAACGAAGTTACAGGGTTGGTACATATAACAACGCGACGTAAAATGTGGTTCTACAAAATGTACATTTATTTACATTTTTACAAACATTAAATGTACAATACTGACATATTTACATCATCTAAACATTTAACGTTTACTTAATATGAAATTATAACATTTCATTCTGTTCTGTGTGATTTCTGTTGCCAGCTCGTTTCCAAGAATAGGTCTACATAATGTTATCATGACTACACGTTAAACCCTTAAAATAAATAATATTTCTGCAATCGTTTAATCATTCATGTAATATTAACTTCGTTTGCCGTGGTGGAACACAAAGGCGTTTTCTCTAACATGCTGTGACTAACAATAGAACCATAAAATACACCGAACACGCATCATAATTACAAATTAAACCATTTTATTTGTGTGCTGTAACCCAGATCTTGAGAATCCATACGATTTGCGAGGACCAGAACCAAATTCAAGGCTTTGTCCGGCGATCTTCATCTCCATCTCTAGCAGCGAGTCCAGCAGCAACAGCCATAAACCCGTGCTAAAGTGCATTTGCGACAGGAAAATCGGACGTTCATTGGCTCTCGCCTGCATTCGTCACAGATTACGACATGCCGTGTTTCTGGTGAGATGTGTTGGAATGACGCGCGGGCGCCTTCGAGGAGTGGATAAGGACAATAATCTGGATAATATTTTCAGCGATTAACAGTTTAAATTCTGCTCTCATCCTACTGCACCTCAAACCTACTGTATTCCGCCAGAGAGGACTGCGGCTGCAAACGCATCGTTATTTGGATTACTTTTTGTATGGCTGTTGACATTTTTGCAATAAATAAATGATTGTGATTGCACTTTCCTGTTTTTTATATTTTTATTACTGTTCAGTCATAGTTAACGTTAGGTTTAGAGGTAGAAGTGGGATTAGCGACTATAAAAAATATTTTTAGATATATTTTCAGATTGTGTGTTTATGTATTGTACCTACCCTGTAACTTCGTTGAACAAGAGGGGAACAATCGCCACTTTAATTTACAACCCGCAGAGGCACAATTACCCTGTAACTACATGGAACAAGAGTATAATTTCCCAGTAATTTTAAAAAGCTTACGTATAGATACACCAAACTTACGATTTAATAGAACAGGTACCTGTTAAGTTTTTTTTAAATTAATCCATTATAAATTATTTGTATATCTGTTTTCTACCCCGTTATTACCCAAACGTAACATATTGCTCCCTTATACTTACACGTAGGTACAATATAAATACGAAACATACAGTGTAACTTCCGTTTACTTGCGCAGTTCTTTGCAGGTTGTATATCTGGTTGTTACCCCCGAATTACCAAAACGTAACATAGCCTATTGTTCTCTTATACCTACACATACGTACTAATAGGTACACTATAATTACAGAAACGTACACCGTAAATTCAGTATACTTATGTAGTTCTTTGCAGGTTGAATATCTGGTTTGTTATCCCCTTATTACCCAAATATAACATATTGGTCCCTTATACCTACATGTACGTTCTTTATAGGTACACTATAATTACAGAAACATACACCGTAAATTCAGTTTACTTACGTAGTTCTTTGCGGGTTGTAATCTAAAGCGTTACCAATATTTGACAATATCTCATAGGTAAAGTAGATATTAAGGTAGATGAAAATGACAGTTACCCAAATGGGGAACTTAAGATGGGGGCTTCGTTGTGCGATGTTGTCTCTGATTAATGGAATATTAATTTTCAAATTAATATATGCTGTGGAGATTTCACATTCACATAGGCCTAACATTTTTGTTCCTCATTGTTAAGGTAAATGAATGTCCAGAACAATGCTTAAGTAACAAATTTTCTACCAGTCTTTTCTACTACTCTACTACTACTACTACTACTACTATTTTCTACTACTCCTCTCATATTCGGACTTGAAGTCTGACAAGCAGACACCAAACAGGACGGAGGAGCACGCGCCCACTGATAGCAAACCTTTGTTAGAATTCGGTATTTGTTGTGAATTTAGTCTTTGAAGTAAAATGACCACTGTGGTAGGGATACACACGTGTTTTTAAAATGGTGTTTTTAAAATTTACTGTTCTGCATGCAGTTCATTTTCTGTGGGATTTGTCCCTGTATCAAAATAAAAAATAAAAAAGGAGTATATTTGTGTAATGTGTCAGTGTCGCCACCTAATGGCCAATTCATTAAACCACGCATTTGTATGTTCTGTATTTCATAGGAAGAAGGTGACAGTAGGCTACTGACATAAAAGTGCTCACTCAAAGGGAATCTCTTTTTTCTTATAAATGCAGTCAATTTAAGTAAGCGCTTTGCGTTGTTTTTCACTCTCTCACACACACACGTTTAGTTTCAGTAGCTATCTAAATGGGGACATTACATAGACTTCTATTGTTTTTATATACAGATAATTACACATTCTCTAACCTAAACCTTCCCCTAACCCTACTCCGCACAGAAAACTTTCTCCATTTTGACCATTAAAAAAAAAAAAACTTAGCTGACTTCATTTTTAGTTTTACAAGAGGACGTCCTGATAGTGAGGTTTTTGGCAATTTTGTCATGTTTTGCTCACTTTTGGGTAGAAATTTGTCCCCAGAATATGGTTAAGTAGGTACACACACACAAATCTAAAAAGGATTTATGCTCCTCAATTGGTAACTCAACCTCACAGTGAAAGTCACAATTCCATTTTGCAACTTGTTTATTGAAAAAAAAAAAAAAAGAAATGTTTTTAATAATATTATATCATTTTTACTGTGGCTCTTTTGGAAAAATGCATTAAATAGATTAATGAAATGGAAGAAAAGGCTCTTTGGTCAAAAAAAGTTCCTGAGCCCTGTTGTTGGAGAATTAAAACAATCCAACAGAGCTGATTCTTATTTATTTATTTATTTATTTATTGCTGGCCCGAGTCGGTGCAGCTTAAAGGGAGTGTGGGGTAAGTTGAGCCAGTGGGTAAGTTGACCCACCCCCGTATCTTGGCAGCTGTACACTTTTACTGTCATGTATCCATGTATTTTGGTACCAACCATCATTTCTGACAGACTGTGAAAAGGAGAAACACATAGGATGAGTCAAACTTTAAAAACTACAAATTTCAATAGGCAGGTGTAATGACTGTTACAACGAAGTACATTTATCCAGGTCTAAAAATATTTATGATGCATATAGGTGATTTAGCAATGCGTAAAACCATGCAAGTAATTTAGCTAATTATTAGCCTGATTTTGTAAGCTTGCTAGTTTTTTTTTTTTTTCAAAATGGCAGCTATGGGGCAAAGTGAGGCAAATGCTGTGGGGTAAATTGAGCCAGAATTTTCACTTACTCCACCATAAGGAACTAAAGTTAAGTTAAATCTCTGAAGTATAAAACTGGTATTTTAATGTGATATTATGCAACTGGTTTAGTTTATCATATGATTTGTAGTTTATTTTATAGGGACCATTTACAAATCTACCCAATTCTTCTATGATAAAAACCAGCAGATGCTTTTGACTACATTATAATCACAGAAATATTCCCACTCATAGTCTCTTATGGCCTGTTCGACATTGCAGAAAAACTAACATGCCAAGAATCTTTTGACTAACAGGTTTATTAGTTTCATTGACATTTATTCCCTCATTCTAATTCAGTTTTTATTAATTTTACTCTACGTTTAGTCTGTTTTTGAGAAGGTTACGACTTTGGTGTTCAACATATTGTATTGCTTCAGAAATGCAAGCAATTCAAGACTGAAATTTAAACTTAATTTGGTGAGTTCTATGTTGTTTAAGTGAGCTTTAAAAAAAAATGACTCTGTAAAAGGAAATTAGATTATTTAAATTAGTTTTTAAAAGAGGTAAATTAACTTTCAAATTTCAAATGGGTTTGAATCAGATTCAGTTAGATGGTGAGTTTGCACCCAGATGATTTATCTTACCCACTGACTTGGGTCAACTTACCCCTAACCAGGGGCAAACTGAGCCACAGGAACACTTTTCTTATAAGAAGCCATATTTCTTATAAAGGGGACCACATAAGTAAAAAATGGCTCATCTTATCCTACTCTCCCCCTATTAGAATGTAGCTATTTCCATGACTCCAGGTGTTGAGTATTCAGTTTATCATATTAAATATAATATATGAAATATATATAATTATTACATATTACAAAATACTACTGCAAGTATTTGAGCTTGTAAACTTTATTGAATTTAGATGAAAAATATTAGTTTGTTAAGGTTAACCCTTTAATTGTCACTCCCTATCTTGAACATAGACATGAAAATGCACTATCCAAAGTTAAATTTTTATAATTTCTGAACGAAAACATTTTGTAATATGATTTTGATGTACAATTTCCATGGTAATGCAATGTCTGATTTTAAAATGGTTTCCAAAGGATGAATTTTGAGATTTTAAGTTTTCAGAATAATTTCTTAAGATTTCTATTGTGTGACAGGGAAAAAGGCAACAAAGAAAGTCTTTTTGTGACAAAGGTCAGAACTCCTGTTATGATGTACATTTTTGAGGAGCACTCTTGTCATAAATTAATCAATTACATTTCCTACATAATTTGTAACACAAAAGGGTGGTGAAATATCTATTTAGGAGTCTTAGACCTTCCCTTAGATATATAGTTTGTCATGATTAGATTAGAATTTATTTGTAATATGGTGAAGTAAACTTAAGCGTCCCACAGAGCAGAAAGTGACAGTGAATGACTTCTGTCATATCAGTAGCCTAATGAAATTTAATTTTACATTGTGCATGTGACCTCATGATCAAATGAGAAGCTGATTACCCCTGTTACACTGTAAAAAATAAAAAACACAATTTGTTGAGTCATCTTAAAATAATTTGTTACCCTGCTGCCTTAAAATGTTAAGTTCAGTCAACTAAAATAAGTTTAGTCAACTTGAAATGTTAAGTTGGATTAAGTAACAACTTAGATATTTGTGTTTGCTAAACTTAACAGATGGGTAACCCAGCTGCCTTCAAATTTTAAGTTGATTTAACTCAAATATCTAAGTTGTCACTTAGTATAATTTAACATTTCAAGTTGAATAAACTTTTTTTGAGTTGACTGAACTTAAAATTTTAAGCCAGCCAGGTGACAAATTATTTTAAGTTGACTCAACAAATTGTTTTTTTTTTTACAGTGTATTAGAAATGAACTGTTCTGTAAAAGCAGTGGTAAAAGTCCAAGACAAATCTGATATATGCAGCACAACGCATAAATGCATCTTTAATACATTTTGCTCTATTTTTTCCCCCTGGCCATTGTGCCGTATTTTATGAGGTACATAACACTTTACAATAAACTTCCATTTGTTAACATTAATTAACTATATAAACTAACAATGACAAACACTGGCAATAATTCATTGTATGTATTAATGTTATTTCATGGACCTAAGCTATCATGAACTAACAATGAACAGTTGTATTTTTATTAACTAGCGTTAACAAAGATTACATACTTATGGAACCTTATTGTAAAATGTTACCTGTACAATGCAAATATCTTACGGCTCCTCACAGCAAGAGCCACAAAAGGCCAAAAGTCTACCAGCAGATAGATCATAGTGTCTAAGCTGAATAAATAAAGTGATTTATTGTAGCTATGTGTATTTAGTACTAATATATGATATCCACAAATGCTATTTGCACTTTTCAAATAGCTCTAAACAGCCTGAAACACCTATAAAGTACATACAATTACACTGGTGACCCGATTTTTGAAATAGGGGACATTTCCTAGTTCAGTGCTCAAAATATCACTGAAATCTCACTTGTGTTTATATACGAATTAAAAAACGGGGACAGTATGTTTTTGTTTTTTATTTTTCATTTCCGGTACAACTCCAGGCGGGGACATTACGCCAAAAACCGAAACTGTCCCCGGAAAACTGATACGTAGTGTGTTTATGAGCCAGAGAGCGCCACCTATAGGATAATTTAAATCCTCAAATACAATGTAAATCAACCAGCGCGTCTAGTTGTTTCCTCAGCTCAATGACGTGAGTAGAGCATGCGCTGGGAGGCGTGTGAGCGCAGTGTATGTAAACTAGCGGCCTTTCCACTTGGTGACCGACGTTTGTGTTTTCTGTCAAGAAAATCCACATTATACATACTGTAAACATAAACAGGTAATTTATTCAATTCTAGAAATCGCGAAAGCTATTCAGTGACGGTCACACCGCTTCATCGTCAGCTGTTTGTTAACGCTAGATGTAAACTGTAGTTAGCTAACACGCTAGCTTTAGCGGCTCCGCCAGTGTTTTGCAACATTATATATAATCTCACATAAGCTGTAAATCTTAATTTTGCATGCCAGTTGCGCGAGTTGAGTAATGGACAGCCTTTAAAGTGCGTTTATAAATACAGTATAAATATATTACAGAATTTGTATGTGTGTTGATTTAGCCTGAGAGGGTTTAGCTAAGTTCCTTGGCAATCAACATTACTTTTTCTTACTTTATTTTGTTAGTGAAAAGTTAAATACGTGTTATTATGCGTTTAAAATGTAAAGGTCAACTATTAATTGTGTTATTTATGTAGCAAACGCAATTCTCCGTTACTCAGAAACTGACCGTGTAAACTTTTTAAATTTAGGTTAGTTAACCTGTAACTCTAAAATAGCATTTCCTTAAAGTGTTTGGACACTTGTTGTTCAGTAAAGACAGTTCACTAGTTTAGTTAGCAAAATGACAATTGTATTCTAAATTGATTGACACGACACAAGTGCTATATTTTTAATGTGTAGTTACTGCAGTTCATGCATATAGTGCATGAAATATACTTTTCTGTAAGTCTAAAAATGAATTTAGATTCAAAATGGCATTATATGTGACAGCTTGTTTGTTAGCTGGGTAGGTTGGTTGAATTGCCTCCTTTCTGTCCCATAGCAGCAGCCCTGCCCCGACGCGCCCCAACCCCAAGCGGAGCCGTCATGTGGCAGGAGGCCCGCAAACATGAGCGCAAACTGCGCGGGATGATGGTGGACTACAAGCGGCGTGGGGAAAGACGTAGAGAGTACTATGAGAAAATCGTAAGTCGAAAAACAAAAGTCCATGACCTTGACTGCACTTTCATTCTTTGTTGTTGGTTTTTTTTGAGCACAGCTTAACCTTGGTCCTGGATAGACGTTTTAAATAAACAAGCACACTTCTTTCATTCTGTGTAGAAAAAGGATCCAGCCCAGTTCCTGCAGGTTCATGGCCGGGCATACAAAATCCACCTGGATTCAGCTGTAGCCCTGGCAGCTGAGAGTCCCCTCAACATGTATGTAACCAGCATATGGTTGGACCAACATAACAGCCCATATGAAGATTTTGTTTGGAAAACTGTCACAGCTTCTTTCTTTGTCCTAACAGGATGCCTTGGCAAGGAGATACAAGCAACATGATTGATAGGTTTGATGTTAGGGCACACCTGGACTACATCCCCACCTATACACCAACTCTCCTGAACACTACGTGAGTAAAAAAATCTTAATGCATCTGTTGTGAAGGTAAATATAAAATAGATTACCTTGAGTATGCAAAGAAACAGAACGAGATAAAGACAACAGAAATTCTGTCATAAATTACTCACCCTCATGTTGTTTCAAACCTGTAAGACCTTCGTTCATCTTCAGAACACAAATCAAGATATTTTTGATAAAATCTGAGAGCTTTCTGACCCTGCCTAGACAGCAAAGCAGCTACCAAGTTCAGGGCACAGAAAGGTAGTGAGGACATTGATTAAATTGTCCATGTGACATCAGTGGTTCAACCTTAACAAAACGAAAACAAAAAAAAGACTTAATTCAACCATTTCATCTTTTTCCTGTCAGTCGTTGATGCACGTTTACGAGACTACCACAACACATGCGTTCTGTTGCAAGTTTCATTGCTGTCTATACAGGGTCAGAAAGCTCTTAAATGTCATAAAAAATATCTTACTTTGTGTTTCAAAGAAGAACGAAGGTCTTACGGGTTTGGAGCGACATGAGGGTTAATAATTAATGACATAATTTTCATTTTCGTGTGAGTTGTCCCTTTGAGGGACAATAAACTTTTTTGATTTAATTAACCAAATGTATTATATTTTGCCCAATAATATTTATTCTCTAATATTTTATAGTTTTAAGGGGATTTCATGCTAGTCAGTACTCATCTCTAAATTATGCACTATTTTTTTAATGTATAAAAATACAAGAATTAGAAAAAGTATATATTCTAAATATAAATGTAAAAAAATGTATTTTCAACTAATACACAGTTAAAGTAAAAAAAAAAGAGCAAATGCATTTAAAATCCAATGCACAGAAGGCAGATTGGTGCCACTCAGTAGGAGAAATAAAGAAAATCATATTTAATTCTATGTTGTAATAACTAGATGCCTGTGTAACCATATATAATAATATATTTAGGGATGTATGTTTTATAAATGCTTGTAAGAGTAAATGTTGACATAAATACTTGCTTTTAGTAGGTTTTGCATTTTAATATGTATTTAAACATTGCATTTTTTTTAGTTTTTTGAATTTCTTAATGGTGGTGGTTATTTATGATAAATGATTGTATTTTTGTGTTCATAAAGCAAATGCTACAGTCATTCGTATCATTCTAATCAAATAAAAAAAACTTCAGTTAAAAACATAATTTTTCAGTCTAAAATGACCGAAGACCCACCGGAGGTTAAAGAAGTTTTGATAAAATAATGCTGAACTGGTTTCTGCTTTGTGTCGTTTTTGATTGAGTACATTGTTTCTATCTCAGCACCCCAGAGCAGGAATCAGAAGAGAGGAAGTGCAATTATGAGCGCTACAGAGGTCTGGTGCAGAATGACTTTGCGAACAGTGAGTTTCTTTTGATTTCAGTCTGCTTTTGTTCCATTTCAGATGTGACCCTCGTAATGTTATTGATAAATCCGCAAAAACGTTCTTGTCATGTTATAGTCTCTGAAGAGCAGTGTTTGTACCAGATCTATGTGGATGAACTCTACGGTGGCCTACAGAAACCAAATGAGGATGAAAAGAAAAAGTATGAACTTGCTTATCAGTACTTAAACCATATGTAGCTGAGAGTATATTCTGTTAGATGGATCACATCATGTTTTTTTTTCACTGTTAGACTCGCTGAGAAGAAAGCTCAAATCGGTTATACATATGAGGACAGCACAGTGACCGAACCAGATGAACAGACGGAAAAGGGAAACGAGGATGATTCTGAAAACAGCGAGTCTGAGGAAGACGAAGTCATTCCTGACATTGGTGCGTTCTTCATACACTTCAGTGATTTAGTGATACATGATTTACATGAATATAGAAGGTATCCCCCTTACAATGTGTGTGAATGCTTTCCCAATTTGTAGATGTTGAGGTGGATGTAGATGAACTCAACCCGGAGCAAGTGACAGACATAAACAAGATGGCCACCACTTACGGCATGGCAGATGGCGACTTTGTATGGTTCGTTCACTTATTCTTTAAGTCAATAAAATGCAAACTTATCAGAGGAAATTCACCGTTTGAGCATATTTGGACAATATCTGAATGAATGCATTGTAATGACCTTGTACTTTTTTTTTTGGTCAAACATGATGTATAGTTAAAATCTAGTCTGTGTTTGTGGCAGGATGCTGAGAAAGGACAAGGAGGAAGTGGAGGCCATTAAGCATGCAAAAGCACTGGAGGCAGAGAAGGCCATGTACTCTGTATGGGCAGAATCTTTTCAACTTCTTTCCTCCCATTAAAGATGTTTGTATTTGATTATTAGTATTTGTAATAACAATGTTGTTCTGTTTTCATCAGGGCCGGCGGTCTCGCAGACAGCGAAGAGAGTTTAGAGAGAAGTATATGAAAGGCAGGCAGATCAGCCCACCCAGGTAACAACCCACATGATATGAGCTACACATTTCCACCGATAAGAAATAGTGATTAGTGTACTTGTACTACTGCCCAATTAAATTAGTTTATTCCAGAATTAAAATTTCCTGATAGTTTACTCACCCCTGTGTCATCTAAGATGGTTATGTCTTGCTTTTTTTAGTTGAAAGGAAATTAAAGAAGTCCACTTCCAGAACAACGGTTTACAAATAATTTACTCACCCCCTTGTCATCCAGGATGTTCATGTCTTTCTGTCTTCAGTTGTAAAGAAATTATGGTTTTTGAGGAAAACATTTCAGAATTTTTCTCCATATAATGGACTTCATTAGTGCCCCGATTTTGTAGCACAGGCTCTGGGATGTGCGTTCTTGAATGATTCGTTCATTTCTCCTACAACTTCAGAATCGTCTGCCATTGTTGTACGTTTTTGTTTGTAAACAGCGTTTGACGTTTCGACGTGATTCAATAGTACGTAGTGTCGTGAACGCGCATCCCAGAGCCTGTGCTACAAAAGCTTTTGTGCGTAAAAAGCATACACATTTTTATTTTCAGAAAAAATTGACCGATCGTTACACTAGATAGGACCCTTCTTCCTTGGCTGGGATCGTTTAGAGCCCTTTAAAGCTGCATTTAAACTAAATTTTGGTTCAAAATTGGGGCACCAATGAAGTCCATTATATGGAGAAAAATCCTAAAATGCTTTCCCCAAAAACCATAATTTCTTCACGACTGAAGACCAAAAGACACTAACATCTTGGATGACAAGGGGGTGAGTAAATTATTTGTGAATTGTTGTTCTGAAAGTGGAGTTCTCCTTTAAAGTTTTTGAGGAAAAAAATTACAGCATTTTTCTCCATATCGTGGGGATCAGTGGGTTAAATGTCCAAATTGCATTTTCAATGCAGCTACAAAGGGTTCTGCATGATCTCAGCCAAGGAATAATGGTCTTATCTAGCGAAACAAGAAAGTATATACTTTTCAACTACAAATGCTCGTCTTGCACTAGCTATGCATCCACAACTTCATGCATTATGTAGTCACGTTGAAAAGACCACGTGTGGTTATGTTTGTAGAAATTTGTAATATTTTTCGAAAATGACATATCGTTTCGCTAAATAAGAGCCTTATTCCTCGGCTGGGATCGCGTAGAGCCCTTTGAAGCTGCATTGAAAGTGCAATTTGGACCTTCAACCTGCTGATCCCCATTGAAGTCCACTATATGGAGAAAAACCCTGGAAAGTTTTTCTCAGTGTATATGTATGTGTGTAAATGTTAAAATCTGCACCAGTTACATGTGTTTCTGATTATTTTGACTGAAAATTGATTAACTGATTTTATTTTAATATGTACATTTTAAAAACAGCTATGCCAGAAGAGACAGTCCTACATATGACCCCTACAAGCGGTAAGTGTTCATGGATTGATACTGTGCACATTCATTTTGAATGATGTATAAATTATCATTTTAAGCATCCAAATAATTGAAATTCAGGTTCCCCAGTATTGAAATTCTGATCAATACCTTTAAACTGGTTGTTGATAACCAATAAATGGCTCGTATGAAGAAGTCAACAGTATTTTGTCTAAGTAAATTCAAAATCTAAAGTTCCAAAGAATAGATTTAACTGTTATTAGTGTTTTAATGATTAGTTTTGAGTGTTAGAGGATATCAAATTCAATCTGAATGTCAAAATAGGGTAAATAAACAGGCAGTGTTCATTATGACCAAATTGATCAATTAAAAAAAATGGTTACACTGTATTTTAAGCTGTGCTTGTTACAGTGTAATTATACATTTAAGTACTGAGTAATATTAATTAACTACATAGTACTGACTATATGGTTAGTGTTAGGATTAGGGTTTGGCCTAAGGATTACTTGCTTGTAATTAGGTATAATTAATTGTTATTTTAATAGTACATACATGTAACATGTAACAAGGATACCTTAAAATAAAGTTTTACCAAAAAAATGTAACAACATTGATAATTAGTATGGGACAGATAACACATTTTGCATCACTGATTATAGTTGCGCACAATACCTTTCAAAGGTTTGGATTAAGTGAGGTTTTTTTTTAATTCATAAATTGATCAAAAGTGACACATGACATTTACAGTGTTGCCAAATATTTATTTTTTAAATAAACACTTACATTTATCCTACAAATGGTTTCCATGAAGATATTAAATTGCCCCTATTATGCCATTTTAAGGTTCCTAATATTGTTTTAGGAGCCTCCTGCAATATGCATGCAAGGTCAAACAACGCTTTTGTTTTCTCAAAATATGCATTTAGTATCACCTCATTTTTAGCGATTCTCAAACGATTCATTCGAAGCAGTTCAAAGATTCAGTCTCTCTGAACTAGTGTTTCTCAACGGGGGTGGTACCGCCACCCCAGTGGGTGTTCAGAGAGCATCGGGGTGGGTGCTGCAAGCAATATTTTTGAAAGGGGGGCGCTGATCTGTTTTTGGGGGGAGTTTGGTTAAGACGAGTTTACACCAAAGATGTATGAGCTGAAACTTGCAAAAGAAAATGGTCTGCCACAACCTAACGCCTCTACAACTTATCGGTAGCGCAAGTGCGTTAGAAATAGAATGTGGCATCCGTTTACTGTAGCGCTAGGGCTCAGTTGTTACTGAACGACTGATTATAATGAGATCTATGTGCTTTAACACAACATGTCGAGCTGTTCGCGGCCAGTGTAGTAGTGTTACATTAGTGTTAGCTGCTAGTTTAAAAGAATACTCCCGCTTCTAGACTAGACAGTGTATCATTTCTTTAGCAAACCACACTGACAAAAAAAGCAAGATTTGAAATTTAATAGAACATAACTAATATATAAATCAGGACAGCACTAAAACAGTAACTATTTTGAAAATTCTATAACCTTTTCACTTTTGTTTTGCCTCTGTCCCAACTTTTTTTGGAGTGTGTTGCATACTTAAAAAATAATAAATAAAATAAAAAATAAATAAAAAAAATGTTTATATTCATAAAATACATTTAAGTTGGTCAGTGGAAACTTTGGAGATCTTTTCTTTGTACTTTTGCCAATTAAATAAAAATTAAATAGAATTAACAATTGTCCTATTGTTATCTCTCTTTTTTTGTCCCAGGCCAGAGTCAGACTCAAGTTCCGAGTCACGCTCTCGTTCTCGAACCCCAGGCAATGATAAGATCACATTCATTACCAGCTTCGGGGGCAGTGATGATGAAGGAGCCTCAGCCGCACAAGCCCCACCTGCAGCGGCGTCAAGCCACACCTCCTCCAACACCGCAGGTCATAGCAGGGGCTCCCGGTCGGTAACTTCCCCTTTCTACTTTTTGGCTCCTTAGTGGCTTTTTTCCTCATTTATTCATAAGTGTGTTCAGCTGTGATAGCATGTAGCCAGTGTGCTATGAGGTTGAGCTTCAAAATGATTGGTGATATTTTAGAATAATTGAGAGACCAACCAAGCCATTGTCTGAGATGCCAATTTAGTCTGTTGATTCGTTTTTGTAGCATATTCAGGGTTAAAAATGGTGTGGAATAATTAAATCCTGATAACAGGAAGCTCTTTAACTTGACTTGTGATTCAATCGTTTTTTTTTTATAGATTGCTTGTAATAACATAGCACATTATGTATTGCTTTTAGCCGAAGACGGTCTTCCTCCAGTCACTCATCCTATTCCTCCCGCTCCTCTTCACATCGGTCCTCACGCTCATCATCGCGTTCCCGCCGGAGTCGTCGTTCTCGTGGGGGCAGGGATCGGGACAGCCGATACTCCAGGTCTCGATCTCGCTCTCGCCGGCGGTCTGACTCACGTTCACGGCAACGCAGTGGAAGAGCTAGTTCGAGGAGACGATACGACAGGACAAGATCTCGTTCCACAGATCGGGGTAGAGACCGAAATCGTGAAAGAGACAGAGACCGGGACAGGGGGAGGCGCTACACAGGCCGTAGACGAACCAGGCAAGAGAGCGTGCTGAAGATATTTAAACCTTTTTTCATCCAGAAGAAAATTTATTAAATGAAACACTGTCTCTCTCTCAGGTCTCGCTCACGTTCTCGTTCTGGTGATCGTTACCGGAGTCGCAGCTCAGCATATAGGAGGGGCGGGAGCATCAGTCAAAGCCCCTCCCGTTCACCTGCTGCGAGTCGCAGCCTTTCCCCCTCTTCCCATTCTGCACCACCTGCTTCTGCTACTGCAGACAAACTGAGAAAGTAAGTTGCAACAAACCTGTAAGAACTATAGATACACTTTACCTACTTGACCTCAAAAAGTCAGGGATGTAAAATATGACTTGGGCGCTATGATTTCCACACTGCGGAAAACGCATGTGAAATCACAAAATCCAGTCTAAAATGGAATTGCATTATTATGTGGAATGTCACGTAATTTGTCAAATTTGGGATGAATGAATCAAAAGTAGGTCAGTACGCTTAAATCAAAACTCAATATGGACTAGTGTCTGAATATTAAGTCGCAAAAAACAGTA
>NC_066886.1:16141026-16221026 GCF_022985175.1 Labeo rohita | reverse complement strand
AATAAAATAAAATAATAAATTTGAAAATGTATTTACAACTGTAACAAATATATATTTTCATGCAAAAATAGGGGCCCAATTCTTTTTTTTTAACCAAATTCCCAAATTCCATTTTATTTTTTCCAGATTTTTTTTTTCTGTTTGAATTTTTCCGGACTCCTATTTAATGGTTAAATTACATGTACGAGTACAATGAAACTTATACAATTTAATGTCAATTTATCAAAAGTTAAGTTATATTTAGGGCCCTATGAAATGTTTTAGCATGTTTATTTATTGGAATGCATAAAACAACTTTTATTTATTTCTACAACAGCCTTATGAAATTCTGTTGTGTATTTAAATTTTTCTGGTTATCAAATAAAGGCATAAAATATGAATTTATTTTTTAATGAAAGAAAATTACATTTTATTTTGACAAATAAAAGGGAAGTACTATGAAAATTTAAAACATGGAAGAAATATTGTGTAAAAAAAGTTAAATTTTTCAACACTGGTAGTAGTACTGTAGGTACGTACATTCTACTGAATGATAGTAATATATTTCTGGCACAGTGTGTACAAGCTAAACCAAACTTTTATTTTGACGGGTCATTCTTGCAAGTCTTTGGCTGTACATTGCACGTTTTTCCTCAGTTGTTCTTATCAAACATTTCATGATATTGTGCTTATTTGTTCAACACCCTCAAAGGTTTTCTGGTACAACCAGCTCTTTTGACTTTGCCATATTTCCTAGTCAAACTTCAGCACATGCATGGGCTAACTGTATGTATGTGTAAAAGCTCAAGCTAATTCTGTTTTCCAATAGAGTTTCTAAAGGTTTAATTGTGTTTTAATTGTGTTGCCGTGAATACCTTTAAATTTCTGAGAGTATATGACCCTGATTTTACTCAAATGAAACTCATAAAGTACTCCCAGAGCAGTTCTGGAGATGTTGTTCATGCATTTTTTTTAATGGCAGACGCTGAAATCACAGCGAGCGTCACACGTTCTTCAATATGTGTAGTAAAGGAAACCGTGTATGTGTTTGCACCATTCATTCATAAAGAGACACACAGAACAAATGGTATTTTGTGACTTAATAGTCCATATCGCGATTTGATTGAAGTGCAATGATCATTCAAACTTTGACAAATTCAGTGAATTCCTCAACTCATAGGGTGATACAAAAACATTCAGGGCTAGAGAAAAATCATTCAGGGCTCTGCGTCTGAAAGTTGCATTTGGTGGTCAGTTTGTGTGTAAATGTATATTTCTGACCAACTTTTTGCACCTTTGATGTTATTTCTAGCGAGAAATCAATATTATAGTTTCTAAATGTTTTAGTCATCATCAAAACTTTTTTGATGTAGATCATTAAACCGATACGCTGCCTCAGATGCCTGTCCGAAATCAGTTTCATGAGGTGCCTTCGTGCAAAAACGCTGCCTGCAAAGTCATTGACTGATAAGGCAGCGAGGCAGCAAGTCATCTGTCTAGGCTTTCAGACGCAGCTATAGTGTTAGGGGAGTTGCCATGCTCAGTGGTGCCACTGCGTCATCGATGATTTTAGGCCCGCCCAAAAAATCCTGAACACAAAAACGGTGAAAAACTGTTTAACTCAACAGTTCTACATGGTTCACAATCTTTGTAATGTATTTACAGCAATAGGCTACATTTTTAACATTTATAATGTGTTTAGAAATAATTCTCGGTATTGCATTTACTCAGACTTTAAGCAGCACAACTGCTTTCAACATATTAATGTTAAGAAAGGTTTCCTGAGCAGTTATTCAGCATATCACAATGATTTCCGAAGGATTGTGTGACTGGAGTGATGAAGCTGAACATAAAGCTTTGCCATCACATGAATAATTTTCATTTTTCTTTCGAAAATAAAAATTGACCACAAACTTATGAACTGTAGTGTATATAAACACCATTTTAAATGATCTTTTTTTAATGAAAATGATTATAAAATAACATTTAAATTATATACTGCATATTACATATAATGTTTAGTTGCTCTGATGGTGTTTTGCTTTAGTATGGTAACACTGTGCTTTGTCTGTACATGTTTAGATGAGTCATAGTTCTTGGATTGCCAGTTTTGGTGAACTTTAATTCATCACGGGGCTTTCTTTTTTTTACAACCCATATAATTGTAGGTTATCAGTATAATTAAAAGTACAGAGCAGATCTGCGTAGTTAAGGTATGTTGGTACGTTTAAATGACACCAGTTGATGAAATATACAATTATTAACGGTAAAATGTACAGGCACCATAATGCCAGAAAAGTTTTGTCGCCAATACCTGGCAAAAACAGCAGTCACTATTTTAAGGATTTTATAGGGCAGCTTTGTGTGTGTGTGTGTGTGTGTGTTCATGTTTATTGTTCATTCACAAGTGTGTGTCTGTGTGTGTGAGAGAGAGAGACGGAGACTGTGTTAGTCTGTGGTTGCTTGCCAAGATGCTGTTCAGGGTCCATTTAATCAGTTAATCAATCACTTTTGATAGAATGTGATTGGCAGAAAGGACAGAAAGAAAATGTTAGGTAAATATTTGATCAGTTTTCCATGATACTTGACAGCTGTTGCTAAAAGTTTAGGTCACTGGTTCAGAAAACTCTCTTCATATATATAGCTTAAGACACACAAGAAAGTTCTGTTTGTACATACTGAGATTCACAGCTCACAGAAGAGGAAGTGTGTATTATATAATCCTTATCAGCACAATTTGTCCTCATTAAAACCATAAAACTAATGCGCCCTACTTTTAACGATATCAGCTTTTCGTCTGTATTTTGAACTAAGGAAAGTCAATAACGTTAGTTGTACGTGATATCGGAGCAGATTATAACAATAACGCTTGTATGGTTCAGCACACTTCCTTCCCTTCCACAGTAAAATGAGATCCAGTCACTGAACCTACATTGTCATTGGCGTGCGAAGCGGTTGTAAGGTGATAGCTCTGTTATATGTCACTTCATGCATATTTCAGCTGCGTAGTGTATTGACACATTTATGTGTGTCTTACAGAGTTTGTGTGTCTCTAGGGGCCAGGCAGTCAGTGCAGGCTTGATCCCAGATACCCCTTTGCTTCTCTCTTTCAAAATGACATAAATCTATGGTAAATTAGGTCATCTAGTAAATCGATGACTTCATGTAAGGTAATAAAAGTTGCCTAAATATTATATATTTTTTTATTTTATTTTATGTTACATTACATTCCTGGTCTACTTGTCAACAATTCATGTTATTAATGTTTTTTTTTTTCTGATCAATATTAACTTCCTCTTTCTATAAAATAGTTTTTTCCCACTAATGTCACTTAGGCCACAGGGGTTTGTGGGTAGCATTTGGTCTAGCTTCATTACGGTATGTAACGCCTTTTTCACTCAGAAATACGTCACATTATAAAAATAAAATGGGTTGTAAATGATAATTCACATTGAATTTCTTTGGTTAGATTAATTTTTATTTGCTAAAACAGGCATATAATGATGCAATAGATTTGACAAAGAGACAAGAAATGCTGTTTGCTGGCTAGACTGTGTTGGTTTTAATTAGTTTTAATTCAGCAGTCTTTATGATTTATTTTATAGTGCTCTTTGTGATTTTTTGATATCACTTTATTTCGATAGTCCGCTTTAGACATATACGGAGCTTTGAAACCACGTCAACTAGGTCAAAATTTTACATACGCCTTGCAAAATCTGTAAAATGTTAATTATTATACCAAAATAAGAGGGATCATACAACATGCATGTTATTTTTTTTTAGTACTGATCTGAATAAGATATTTCACATAAAAGATGTTTACATATAGTCCACAAGAGAAAATAAAAAATTACACGTTTTCAAAAGTTTACATACACTTGATTCTTAATACTGTGTTGTTACCTGAATGATCCACAGCTGTTTTTTTTTTGTTTGTTTGTTTTTTTTTTTGTTTTTTTAAAGTTGTTCATGAGTCCTTTTGTTTGTCCTGAAGAGTTAAACTGCCTGCTGTTCTTCAGAAAATTTCCACAAATTCTTCGGGGTTTTTTTTTAGCATTTTGGTGTATTTGAACCCTTTCCAACAATGACTTTTGTTACCTGAATGATTCACAGCTGTGTTTTTTGTTTAGTGATAGTTCATGAGTCCCTTGTTTGTCCTGAACAGGTAAACTGCCCGCTGTTCTTCAGAAAAATTCTTCAGGTCCACAATTTTTTTTTTTTTTTTTTTAGCATTTTGTGTATTTGAACCCTTTCCAGCAATGACTATATGATTTTGAGATCCATCTTTTCACACTGAGGACAACTGAGGGACTCATATGCAACTATTACAGAAGGTTAAAACGCTCACTGATGCTCCAGAAGGAAACACGATTCATTAAGAGCTGGGGGGTGAAAACTTTTTGAATTTGAAAAGCAATGTAAATGTAACTTATTTTGTCTTCTGGAAAACATGTAAGTATCTTCTGTAACTTCTGAAGAGCAGTACTAAATGAAAATAATGGGATATTTAGGCAAAATAAGAAAAATGTACACCTTCATTCGGTTCAAAAGTTTATACCCCTGGCTCTTAATGCAGTGTGTAAAGATGGATCTCAAAATCATATAGTCATTGTTGGAAAGGGTTCAAATACACAAAATGCTAAAAAAAAAAAATTGTGGACCTGAAGAATTTTTCTGAAGAACAGCGGGCAGTTTACCTGTTCAGGACAAACAAGGGACTCATGAACTATCACTAAACAAAAAACACAGCTGTGAATCATTCAGGTAACAATACAGTATCAGGAATCAAGTGTATGTAAACGTTTGAACTTATAAAGAACACAAAGAAAACATGCCAACCAGCAGGGTTAGAAGGCTCTTGGATTTTCTTACAGGTCTTACAGGTTTGGAACGACAGAATTTTCATTTTTGGGACCTATCCCTTTAATATCTGCTAACCCTTTATTTTGATGGTCATCCAACAGACATTCTACTGACTAATTAACTTTCAAGTACATATCATCTTCTACAAACCCCAACCTGACAGTTTACTAATCCTCTATTGAGAGGTTAGTTAACATATAGCTGCAAACATACTTATAATTAGTAGAATGTCTGAAGTAAACTATGGAAATAAGTGTAACCTGATTTTTTTGTTTTTTTCTCTCCTGCTGACTATAAAGGAAGTTCATCTGAGGTAGAGTTTGTGAGTAATTGATCTGCTGGCTTAGTGCAACACTTCAGGCTACGATTTGCTTTTATTTCAACCCTGTACAGTAACTAATCCAAAGGGGGGAAAAAACAATGCTTGCATTCATATAAATGAGAGTTTTCCACAACACAGGCAAACGGCCTCATATGACCATACACAACAGACATATGCCACTGTAAATATGTTTTTCTGTCGGGTCACAGGTAAATGGCAATGAACCAGAACAGAGCAGTTCATATCATAACACGCTGGCCAAATCTAGCTAAAGTGTTCACCTCCCCTCGTTCCTCAAGAGGTCAAAGTATATTCATTATGTAACACTAGAACAGAGCACTCTGGGACAGCACACATTGTACTGTAACATGAAATAAACTAATTCTGATACCACAACCACTTCTGAAAGAAACTGCCTTGATGCTGCACATTTGTGTTTCTCTAGCCTTGATTCTTCTTCGCTGTGGCTGGTCTTTTGTGTAGACTGACTCTTTGTCATTGCACATATTACGTAATAATAAAACAAGATAAAGAGAAAAGAGAAGCCTGGTCTTTGTCACTGACACACTGGCACTTTGGCATTTCTTTTTCTCTTTTTCAGTGACTATTTCTGTTTCTTTGTGTGGAAGTGAGTGTGTATGTTCTTTTTGTCTTGTTATCAAAGGAGGATCTGGTAACTGGAAAGAGTCCATCACCTGTAACCACGACACTTGCTGTGGCATGACTCACTTCTGCCCATAATAGTTACTGGACACATTACAAAACAACACATGCTTTTTCATCCACTGTAGAGAGAATAAATACCATACTATAACATACAAAATGTAATTAAATTAGATATTGCACAGAACATCTTATGTTTGTATGATGTTGTACTTTAAATGTGATGGCTTAAAGGGGTCATCAGATGCCCGTTTTCCACAAGTTGATATGATTCTTTAGGGTCTTAATGAAAAGTCTATAATATACTTTGGTTAAACATTCTCAATGGTTGTGTAAAACAACACCCTTTTTACCATGTCAAAATGAGCTCTGCAAAAATCATCCCATTCTGAGGGATTGTTCCTTTAAATGCAAATGAGCTCTGCTCACCCCGCCCCTCTCTTCTCTCTGTGGAGTGAAAAGCTGCCCTAAGAGACTGTTTACTTTAGCCGGATTTAGCACGTTTAGCCACGAAATTTTCTAGCTAGCACGTTATTGGGAAAGGTGATTGCAGAGATTCATTAAAAAATTCAAGGTGAAGCTGGATCACGAATGATTTGCATGAACATACATGCATTTATGTAGATGGGGAGGCGCATTCCCTTCAGAAACGAACGTAATCCACTGCATCTTCAATAAGTAAATTGAAACAATGGAGGTCGGACTGTAACAGCTGATCTGAGGTAAGACGCTCACATCAATCAACTATCATGGGAGCAGACCCTGTTGGTGTGACGCCACACTGACAGGCATCTGCGAATGGCTCGATTTGAAAAAGGGGATATTATTTTTACAGATTAATTTAAAACCACTGCATGGATTTTTATCATTATAGGGTAGATTTGTACATACACTGCTAACACACATTAATGTTCAAACAACATGAAAAAGTGAACTTTGCATCCGATGACCCCTTTAATAAAACACTTGGCATATTTGAAGAAAACAAGTACAAGAACTTGCTGCTGCCAATACATACGCCGATACAGTGCTGTGAGTATTTAAGACATACTGCTGCTGCACAAGTGGCATATATAATAACCTGTAGCAGATCTATACAGGTGGAGCTGGGGAGGTAGAGGGTTTCAGAGGAACTCTGAAAGCGTGCTGCGAAATGCTCTGGTGAATGCTAACCAACCATTTAAATGTAAAGCAGCAAGCTCATTGGCTGTGTATGCAACACAAACCAATCAGCTTGTACCAAGTAGTTTAACGCTGTGAATATCATTAGTTTGCATTAACGACCCACCAGTCTGCACCATCTAGAGTTCCATGAGAGAACTTGTCATGTGTTTTTGACAACAAAAGAGAAGCCTTTTGGCCTCCTTTTGGTTTTCTACCAAAACGTTCAACTGTTTAACATTTGAAAATGAATAAATTAAGACAGACATAATTAACTAATATAGTATTGTAATTTTACAGTACAGTACTGTAAAAGTAAAGGTGGTAGTAGTAGTATTACTAAATAAAAATACTAATATAAATTATGTAAAATACTTCTACTACTACTACTACTTGTTGTTGTTGTCATATTGTTTTTATTATTATTATTATTATTTTTATTTTTCCTTCAAATTGTGCAGCCCAAAAAAAAAAAAAAAAAAAAAAAAAAAAAAAAACTGGAGCTTTTTTATATCACTTTTTTTTAATCCAGTCACATTTTTTTTTTCTCCCAAATCACGCAGCCCCACTTTATTTTTACAACTTTTTTAGTTTTAGTACTTCTGTGTTCTGTGTTGTGACTAGCCCAGCTTGTCAAAACACAACACTGGGCTGGTCCACACACAGATCCTGTTCTACTGACTAAATTTAAGGCACATTAATTAGTTTATAAAGGAGTGCTACTATTAAGTTGTATTGAGAAGTGCATATAAAAACTGAGGAATTTGTCCAAAATTTACCAGTATGTCCTTGAAGAGATAGTTCACCCAAAAATTAAAATAATGTTGTTAATTACTCACCCTCATGTTGTTCCAAATCCATACGACTTCCGCTCATCTTTGGAACCAGTTCATGTCCTACGGTTGAAGCGACCCCAATAACGTAATATTTAGCCCCTGGAATGCTAACTTTACCAGAGGAACCCCACCTAAAAACATGTATTTTACCCCCTGGAATGCGATTTTTACAGGGAAACCACCTTCAAAACGCAATTGGGCGGGTTGTGTTGTGAAAACCTGCCAACCCTGTTTGGAACACAAATTAAGATATTTTTGATGAAATCCAAAAGCTCCACCTCAACAGTCCATGCAATTATTGACAGCAGGCCTACCATGGTCCCGGAAAAGAAAAAATCATTTAATGAAGTCGTTATTTTTGTTTTCTTTGTGCTCAAAAACTATTCCCGTAGCTTCACAAAATTATGGTTGATGTCACATATTGACTATTGCTAGGTCCTTACTATTGTCACGGGTCGTGTGCGGGAAGGAGTCGCAGGGACGAGGAGATATAATAAACGTACTTTTAATGGTATAACCCAAGACGGGCACAGGAGCAAACAGGAACAGTAGGGAAAACCACACGCCAACACGACTGAAACAAACAATTAGCAACATTAAGAACGGACAATGAGAAAGGAACTGAATCAAACTTATATAGGACAGATGATTAGACATGGACAGGTGTGAGCAATAAACCAATGATGTCATAACTAGAAACGGAACAGGAAAGACCAAATAAGGACACAGGAGGGAAGAACCAACAAAACTGTCCACAGGGGTGTGACAACTATGTTTCTGTGCCTTGACCGTGGTTGGACCCTTGCTGTTTATGCAGGGTCAGAAAGCTCTTGGATTTCATCAGAAATATCTTAAGTTGTGCTCCAAAGATGAACAAAGGTCTTACGGGTTTGGAACGGCATGAGTGCGAGTAATAAATGACAGAATATTATTTTTGGGTAAACTATCCCTTTAATGTATTTCAAAAACATGAAAAAAAAAGCAACTCACTTGAATATTTAAACAAACTCTGCCTCTCCTTGTGTTTGCATCTAAGAAGAGATTACCATATGGCGTGACATGTAATCTTTGCTATAAGTGCTCCCCTGGCACATTTGAAAGCATGTCTTACATGCAGATGTAAGAAGCCTTTAATATCGCAACTAATAAGCCTTGCATTTTGCAGACAAAGCATCCCTATCAAACAAATGGCAGGAATTGGGCTTCCTCCAGGTCGAGCAAATTGACTCTGGGAACACTGGATGATCTAACTTTGATCATGAGTGTGAATCATCAGTCAGGTATTGTGATAATGCTAATTGGTTCCCCGGTCTAGGCGTTTAATGGGGTCCGTGATCAGTTTGAAATGAAACTCCACCTGTGAGTCATGATTTGCTGGACCAAACAGCTAATACATTTTCTTTGTGAAGGCTTGAGTCATTTTTCAATTAATTCAGGTTGCTTGCTGTCTTTTTCTGACAGATGCATCTTTTTTTTTTGCCATTTAAGTATGGCTATCACATGCACTGACACGTTTACAGAACCAAACGAATACATACATTTGTGCATTTGATCTAACGCAAATGGTTTTGAATATTCAACACAGTTGTCAAATTGACTGAAATTCACTTTAAGATATGTAGGTCAGACAAGTTAACCATTTCAAGACTGATCATGCGACAGTGTGAACGTTTTTCCGGTTTTAAAACTCAGGTCAAAAGTCATCAAAAGTATGATTCTCCAACCGAACAGCATGGATCTGTCCTCAAATCATAGTTCATGTCCTCAAATCTGTAATAAAAAATAAAACCCCCCCGGCTGATAAATGAGATATTGCATAATTCCCATGGTCCGTTGCACATATCTGTTTTCCAGCCAGCATTAATAGGAAATGCGAGTATTTGATGAAGCCCTGAGGACTTGAAACCAGAGAAATTTAGGTGGCAGGAAAGGGAGGCAGTTGTAAAGGGCCTGTGTATGAACCCTAGGGGCTGATTGGTCCTCAGAGGCCTATTTGGGCACAGAGGAGCCTAAAATGAGAAGGGGGTCCTGGAACTCTCCTCACCCTCATTCACAACAAAGCCTCCCAATAAAACCGTAGCCTCTGAAGTCCTCTGAAACTCACAGAGGTCTGTATGTTTAGCAAATTGTGGGACCCAGAAACAAGTCCTGATTGTTCAAGGAACACACATTTTTTATGAAATCCAAGAACTCTCTGACCCTCCACAGACAGCAGCACAACTGAAATGTTCCCAGGCCCAGAAATGTAGCAAAGACATTGTTAAAATAGTCCATGTGACATCAGCGGTTCAACCGTTAAGCTCTCAGATTTCATCAAAAATATCTTAATTTGTGCTCCAAAGATGAACAAAGGTCTTACAGGTTTGGAACAACATGAGGATGAGTAATTAATAACAGAATTTTCATTTTTGGGTGAACTAACCCAATTTGTTTAATTTGAATGCTAATACAATATTTTCAAACATTTAACTTTTTTTTATTGCATGAAATCTACTTAAATTGAAGTTTAAGTAATCCGTTTGCACTGGGACTACTTAAATGATGTTCGCTGGCGTTAATGTAATATTGCTGAAACTGGGCAGGGGATTTCTAGCATCCAGCATGCTTTGACTGTGACTGGATGGGGAGAGTAAATGTTGAAATAGTGGTATTTTATGTGTTTTTGAGCAAGATGAGAAAAGGGGGAAACTTGTTATTTTTAAATGGTTTGTTATGTTGGGATTTATAGGAGTTTTTGTTATGTTGGAGTTGGAGTGAAAAGTGGACTTTATGATTTTTTTTTACATTACATATGGTAAAAGAAGTTGCATTTAGCAGCTAATATGCACTATTGCTGAGTAGTTACACTACTTTGTTATAGAAATTAATAGATTTATTGTACTTTTTGATGTATTTTTATATTTTGCAAATACTTTTATTATACTTGCTAATAATAATACTTTTATTCAGCAAAGACGCATTAAATTGATCAAAAGTGACAGTAAAGCATTTATAATGTAATAAAAACAAATTCTGTTTTAAATAAATGCTTTCTGTTCAAAGAATCCTAAAAGAAAGTGTCACGGTTTCCACAAAACTATTAAGCAGGACAACTGTTTTCCACATCGACGTTAATGTTTCTTAAACAGCAAATCAGCATTTTAGAATGACTCCTCAGGGTCAGAAAGCTCTCGGATTTCATCAGAAATATCTTATTTTGGGTTCTGAAAATGAATGAAGGTCTTATGGGTTTGGAACGGCATGAGGGTCAGTAAATAATGACAGAATTTCATTTTGGGGTCAACTGTTCCTTTAAAATGGTGATATTTAAGGTTATATTTGCCATGAATTGTGACTTAAATTTCAGTATGTTCCCACAGTACATTTAAGACTTTTCAGGAGCCTGACAGTTGCTGGTCCCCATCCACTTTCATTGTGGAAAAGAGCAACATGAACATTTTTCAAAATATCTCCTTTTGTGTTCCACGGTAAACAGACAGTCACAATGTTTTGGAATGACATGAAGGTGAGTAAATGATGACACTATCCCTTTAAGTTCTGCCAGGGAGTAATTGTTTTTCACAAGTGAGCTTGAATGATTGTTTTGGTTTATGCTGGAGCCACGACGTATCACCGCTCATCAAGAGCCTGGAGACTCCAGTATGGCGGCATGCCTGCTCTGATTCCAGGCAAGGCATTTACTGGTCCTTATTTTGGATGTGTCTAGGCCAGTCTGGGTAAAAACAGCTATTGTGGTTTTGTGATGGCAGCGCTTTGGATGGCGTGGAGTTTTCTGAGTAGGGTTTGGTTAGACATGCTGATAGTTACTCAAACAAGGAGGGGTCAGAGCTTTGGCAGTTGCCATAGAGATGAGACAGAGAGCAGCGTGGGAGACTGTATACTGTGGGAGAACAGATGAGCGTTTCAGGTGACGCTCGCTAACATCAGGAGGGCTATTAAAGGTGGCAGGATTCAGGTCACATTCGTACATTCAAGTTACATGTCACAGAAACTCAGGTTCAAGTCGAGAATTGCATCTAGACAATCTTTAATTGGAAATATTATAGGTGTTGCTTTGAAAGTAAAATCAGATAGATAGGTAAATGCATAGATAGATACATAGACATGTATAGGTAGATTGACATAGACATCTATCCGTCTGTCTGTCTTTCATCTATTTATCTGTCTGTCTGACTGTCTGTCTGTCTTTCTTTCTGTCTGTCTGTTATCTAGCTGTCTATCTATCTATCTATCTATCTATCTATCTATCTATCTATCTATCTATCTATCTATCTATCTATCTGTCTGTCTGTCTGTCTGTCTGTCTCTGTCATCTGTCTGTCTATCTGTCTGTCTCTCTGTCAGTCTGACTGTCTGTTTTTCTTTCTGTCTATGTCTGTCATCTATCTATCTATCTATCTATCTATCTATCTATCTATCTATCTATCTATCTATCTATCTATCTATCTATCTATCTATCTATCTGTCTGTCTGTCTGTCTGTGTGTCTCTGTCATCTATCTATCTGTCTGTCTGTCTGCCTGTCTATCATCTATCTATCTATCTATCTATCTATCTATCTATCTATCTATCTATCTATCTATCTATCTATCTATCTATCTATCTATCTGTCTATCTATCTGTCTATCTATCTGTCTATCTATCTATTTGTCTGTCTGTCTGTCTCTGTCATCTATCTGTCTGTCTGTCTGTGTGTCTCTGTCATCTATCTATCTATCTATCTATCTATCTATCTATCTATCTATCTATCTATCTATCTATCTGATCTGTCTGTCTGTCTGTCTATTCAAGTTTTAGAGATACCTTTACTATAAACAAGTTCATACGGTAACACAGATGCTTCCTAGAAATTATTTTGGAGTATTCATCCTGACATCATACTTGTTTATTAGACTTGTTAATTAGGTGGAACTGTCCCCAGATGTGGCATTTATGTCTTAATCTGTACTTTTATATAATTGATGCCAAAAATAGTTGTGCGCTCACTCGGGGTAAAAATCAATGTCTCAGCGTCATCTCTTTGGGACAAATCCCATCCGTTTAGAGGTTGTTACACCAAACGCTCACTGACTCATTGTGCTGTCTGTCAGCCAGTCACCTTGTCAGTCTAAATGAGCAGAGCAAAAACTAATAGAGGAAGGAGGAAGAAGAAAAAAAAGAAAAAGATAAACAGTCAAGCCTCTGACGTCATAGATGCTTTTTATCATGTGAGTCTGTAAATGATGGAAATGCCCTGCAAATGTCTCTGAGTGGTTTCCATGGCAATAACCTATCGCTGTATATGCTGGCAATAAAAATGCTTTGTAGTACGACATATGTTTGCTAGTACTAAGAGGGAGGACACAGGGTTTTCTTTGTGGAGCTTTATGAAACAAACGTCAGTCAGGCAAGCTTACTGTTTTCCTTCTACCGTTGTGCAGTCCAGACAGGACTTTATTCCTCAATTTAGTGCCGTGTCACAGATGTTTTTCTCTTTAACTGTGCTTCTATTATACATTGACTACTAAAGACACAGTCTATTATCTAAAAACGGCCCATCCTTTACACAACATCTATATCTAGACAGGAAATTTGCTTGTCGAATGCTTACAGTATTGTTTGTTTTTATTTCCTCCTCCTGTCCGGGCAGCGAGGGTGTAAACAGCGGGGATCAAGACGGCGAAGTACGCAGTGCCTGAGGGAAAGCTCTTCTGAAGTGCTCATAATGCGGAGCAGGCTTCTTCAGCCTTTTAAAACGAACCCAATCTCAGCCCTGCGGCCACCGGCGCCAGCTCCACTGCCTGTTTTATGGGCCTTTACTGCTGTATTTGTGTGTGCGTCTGTGTATACTGCCACTCGTAAAGGTTTCTTTGAGGGCTGATTACATAGTAATCATAGATGAGGGACATGGATGTATGATGGAGGCTTTAAATATATAGCTGTCAGATTTCATGATGACGTGTGACCAAATGGAGCTCAAACCACAACAGAAGAATAACAACAAACCAGGCTGCCTTTAACTTGTCTGCTGCACTTTGCTACAAAGCTGCTTTTCACTGCTGCACTTCTGCAACCTGATTTTCTTCCTTTAAAGAGTCAAATATGCAGAGAGACAACTTTAAGTAAGCTGTTTGTAGGTTGAAAGTGTAAATACTGTGGCTCTGTGGTGATATCAAAACATTGTGCTGTTTGTTTGACAAACCTGACACAGCAACAGCTCAACCAATGAGGTAAGTTTAGGGCGGGGCTGCCTCTTTAACTGACCAATGGCACAGTAAGGTTTAGGGAAACCTGTTTGAAAACAATCCTTGCTTCTGTAAATGCTTACTTTCACACTATATAGTAGGCAAAAACAGTATGTAAAGTGAGTTGTGTCTCCAAATTCAGAGGTTTTGTAATCAGTAGGCGAATATTACCAGGATGACTTACTACTTTTGGCAAAATCTGAAAGTGTGCATCTCATGGACACTTTATTATACCAGCAGGCCACGGGAGATTATTTGTGAATGGCAGTGAAGCGACATGACAGTGACAACATCCAAATGTCCAAACTGAATACATTCTACATACATTCATACTACATAGAACACACCTTTTTAATGGTCGCAAAGTAATTTTAAAACCAAATGTAGTACTTAACTTACTATACACTGTGTGCAGAATTATTAGGCATGTTGATATTCTGGTCATATTTTTTTTCCAAACACATTTTACCAATTCCAAACCACATCAGTCTTAGTAACTACTGTTAATTTTGTATTTAATCATTTATATGTGATGTATAATTGTCCGTGAAGGCTGGAAGTGAAAAACTCCTTATATTCAGGTGTGCAGGATTATTAGGCATGTTTTCGTTTACAGCTAAAATGAGCCAAAAAAGATATTTAACCCAGACTGAAAAGTCCAAATTATTAAATGCCCATGAGAAGAATGCAATACTAATGCATTACAAGAATTTGCAAAGTTAAGGCTTGACCATTGGACAGAGAAATGCTTGTTGAGTCTGCATGGTCAGAAAAAACAGGTGGAGAAGAAAAGATGCATGTTAACTGCTAAAGAATTAGGAATTAAGGTGAAGAATTAGGTGTGACACCATCAGGAACCGTTTAGTCTCCAGCGCCACCATTTTCCAGAACTGCAACCTACCTGGAGTCTTCAGAAGTGCAATGTGTCAGGTTCTCAGAGACTTTGCTTGGTAAAAAATCTAAAAAATGCCCCTTACTTAATAAGAATAACAAGCTGACGTGTTGTGAAATACATGAAGACAGTTTTTTATATGCTTTAGAGACAGATAAGTTGAGAGTGACTCTTGAAGGACAAGCATCACATCCTCTTGTGCCTCTGATTCAAGAATTTATCTTCCAAAATCTGGCAGTAAGTTTTGGGAGTTCATGTTTAGTCTCTTATCCTGAAAAGTCTGACTTGCAGAGATGGACTAAAATGAACTCCCAAAACTTACTGCCAGATTTTAGAAGATAAATTCTTGAATCAGAGGTACAAGAGGACGTGATGCTTGTCCTTCAAGAGTCACTCTCAACTTATCTGTCTCTAAAGCATATAAAAAAACTGTCTTCATGTATTTCACAAGACGTCAGCTTGTTATTCTTATTAAGTCAGGGGCATTTTTTAGGATTTTTTACCAAGCAAAGTCTCTGAGAACCTGACACATTGTACTTCTGAAGACTCCAGGTAGGTTGCAGTTCTGGAAAATGGTGGCGCTGGAGAACTGGAAACGGTTCCTGATGGTGTCACACCTAATTCTTCACCTTAATTCCTAATTCTTTTGAAGTTAACATGCATCTTTTCTTCTCCACCTGTTTTTTCTGACCATGCAGACTCAACAAGCATTTCACTGTCCAATGGTCAAGCCTTAACTTTGCAAATTCTTGTAATGCATTAGTATTGCATTCTTCTCATGGGCATTTAATAATTTGGACTTTTCAGTCTGGGTTAAATATCTTTTTTGGCTCATTTTAGCTGTAAACGAAAACATGCCTAATAATTCTGCACACCTGAATATAAGGAGTTTTTCACTTCCAGCCTTCACGGACAATTATATATCACATATAAATGATTAAACACAAAATTAACAGTAGTTATTAAGACTGATGTGGTTTGAAATTGGTAAAATGTGTTTGGAAAAAAAATATGACCAGAATATCAACATGCCTAATAATTCTGCACAGTGTATAGTGTACACTTAGGGCAAGATTTACTGCGCAAACCGTCTTTTGGCAATAAAATAGTACTGTCAGGATTTACTAAAGATGCGCACTGAAGAATTAGCACTGAAAAGATGTGGACGTGGTTGTTTTTGCAGGGCAAAAAAAAAAAAAAAAAAAGGCGGTTTTTTGCGCTGATCTTGGTGGATTGCGCTGTTCATTATGGAAATGATCTGACTTTTCACTTACATAATTGTCAGTAGAATTTTCCTCTCTCATCGGCGCTTTTATGGAATTGCGCTCTAACACTAATTTGCCCAATTTAGTAAATCTGGCCCTTATTCTGCATCTGTTTATGCCTACTTTATAATAAGCAGTAGGTCAGATGAGTAGTAGTAGATGAGGCGAACAGAATGTGGACAGAATCGTGGAATCCAGTCATAAAAATGGAATTGACTGTAAACATGGAATGAAAAAATCTAAAGTATTGTAGGTCAGTACAGATATCGAAACACAATATGGACTAGTGTCTGTGAATATTATGCCGCAAAAATATGAAATCCTGCATGTTCTGCATGTCTCTGTGTGAATGAATGGCGCAGACGTGCAGTTTGATTTACTACACAAATACTGAAGCGCGTGTTTTCAGCCTCTGCTGCCTCAATATATGAGTACATAAACACAAACATAATCTCTAGAACTGCATTTTACCATTTCCTTTAAGAAAAACTATTGTCATATTGTATACACACAGAAACTTAAAGGTCTTCACAGCAACCCGTCAAAATAAAAGTTTGGTTTAACTTGAAGAAACTGTGTCAGAAATATATTACTTAATGTAATGATAGTACTACTACTACTAAAATAATTTAAACATTATTTCTTAAGAAATAATTTTAAAAAGAAAAAAAATTATATAATAATATATTTACAAGAAAAATGGCAATACACAACACAGTATTTCTTAAAATAAGTAAATAAATATTTTTTTTTTATAAAATCAATTAATTAGAGATGCTTTTGTTGATTAAAATTTAATTGAAATCATTAAAATGGAATCCAGAAAATTAATGGAAAACAGAATTTGGTCGAAATAAAACTAAAATAAATTAAAATAAATAAAAAATAAATTTGAAAAATAAAAAATAACACATTTTAAAACACTTTTAATAATTTGCTGTTAAATTTATTAAGTTTCATGATTTCAATTAATTATACATGCTTTTTGATTAATATTTTCTAATTTAACCATGAAAACAGAATCTAAATAAATGGAAAATGGAAAAAAGTGGAATCCAGGAAAATTTAAATGGAAATCTGGAAAAAAAGACGGAATTTGGGGGAAAATGAAACCGAATTCATAGGGCCCTAGAGCAGTTTGTCTGAATATGCAGTATTTCTAAAACAGTATAGGTGTTCTCATATCATCTTCTTCCACTGAGACCAGTGTTGCCAGGGTTGCGGTTTTCCTGCATAATTGGGCTATTTTGAAAATGCAGTCGTGGGAAAAATTACAGAGCCACGGCCGCCCAAAGTGTATCTATAGACAAATGAAAATTAAAATAGATCCTGATTAGTTTAGTCTAGTTTTCATTCCTTTTGGGTGGGTTTTGAGTAAGCTTTGGGCTGGAAAGTTTTCTGGGACCTGGCAACCCTGGCTGAGACTCTTGTACATCCATGGGACGCTTACTATCCCATGAGGCCATCGGAAGAAAAGTCATCATTCATAAATGGCAGAGAACAACTGTCATATGGCATTGCAAGTCACGTGACAGCATGATAGATGCGGTAGTAAATCTGTATACATACTTCCAGAACATTCAGTAAACAGTTGCAGTAAGTAACCTTGACAGTATGCGATTTTGGACACAGCTATTACATTTGGTTCCACTAGTGGCACAGAAATTACATATTTCACCTTTAAATACATTATCTAAAATGAGCATAATGTAAGATTCACTCTGTTAGCAAACTCCTAAGATTTGATTACAGGTCATTACTGTATATACCCTTCAATTATGTGACACAATAAACAGAATGTGTTTGGAAATGTGAATATGGGAATTGCTCTAAAGAGTTCATGTACAGTATACATAGATAAAGAAAATTCTATGTAGCTCATATTCCTTTGCTTAAATAACATCTTGATGACAGACTGAAAACAGCATGCATGCTCGAGGCGATAGCGGTTGTTTTAGTCTAAATTAACCCTGGAGAGTTTCTTACCAGTTGTATAAATGTGAACTATTATATCTGACTTGCCTGGAATACAATTCTACACAAAGGCTGTGTTGTTTTCTACAACTGATTGCTCATAGGAATGTTTAATATTTAAATGAATGTGCATTTTGACTCATTATGATTATTCAAAGCAATGTGGCGTTAAATCAGGTCTGATAGATTTCCACTTTGTTCCCAGATTTGTGTCCAGACTTCTTCAGAAAATGAACACTTGAGAAGGGGACATTCTGTGCAGAGATGTTCAAATAATAAAGGCGAAAAAAAATCAGATAGATAAGTATTATGCCTCTAAATGAAATGAATCATCTCTTCTTCAGAAACAGTCTGTCTCACAGTAAAACTACAAGCTGTCCCTCGTCTTCTGTCAACTGTCTCTTTGTCTCTCTCTCTGTTCCTCTCGCTCAGCGTCTGGGGAAAATGTCTTTTCGGTATTTTCTCATTCCGCCAAAAGAGGATTGAAAATCCTTGTGACAGTAAAGCACAGCTTGCTTCCAGCAGAACGGCCTTTAATGTATGATACTCTGACAAGAAAACGCATGTCATCCAAACCGATATTCATCAAAAATTAATTTCCTTTCTTTTAAAAAGCCAAACCACTTGCTCATAGCTGCAACTTATGAAATCTAATGAAAAGATAAGAAACGTGTCTGAAAAATGACGATCAAAGAAATGTCACCCATATCGTTATGAAAAATAATTAAACCAGTGGGAATAGTAATTCTTGCTCCAGAACAATTCCCTGTGAAAAGTGTTCTACCTATCTTTAGACTAAACTAAGACGAAAGGTCGTTTTGGTCAAATATATTGTCAGATTTTGGTTCCTAGCATGTCATTACAAACCCATAAGACCTTCATTCATCTTTGGAACACAAACTAAGATATTTAAAATAAATATAATATCTTAATTTGTGTTCAGAACACGAACGAAGGTCTTACGGGTTTGGAACGACATGAGGGTGAGTAATTAATGTCAGAATTTTCATTTTTGGGTGAACTAACCCTTTAACGTTGTATTTCTACCCACTAAAACAATCATTGTGTCGACCCAACTGTTGAATAGCTCATAAATAGCTCTTATGTGAGGTTGGGTATCTTCTCTCTCTCACCCATGTGCCCCAATCCGTCTGTGGTCTGCATGCCCAGATCTGCACACTTTGCTGCTAATGAGGGGGATGTGTCAGGGGTTGTCAAGGAGGAACTCTCCACATCTGGGAGGCTAATTATAGCAGGCTTATTAGCCTGACCCTCAACATTCTTCCTCCTCTGATCGCTGTTGGAAGGATGGGACCTGCAGGGCCCGGTTTTTAAGAGCTCAGGGGTTCCAATAGTCAGGATCTGACTGAACTTGACAGCTGGTCACTCACAAGTTGACAGGTTGCGTTTATTGCCATGCTCTCCGGAGAGCAACTTTCACTAGCAAGCCAGCACTGGAGGTTTTTTTTGAGATCCTGTTGAAAGACCAGGATAGCTGGTAGAATATGTTGTGATTTTAATGTCGGTGCTGCTACTACACTCTAAAAAAATACTGTGGTAAATACAACTCAGTGCTGGGTAAAATGACAAAGCCAGCAACTGGGTTATTTTGACCCAGCGGTTGGGTTAGTACACTCTTAAAAATAAAGACTCCAAAGGGGTTTTTGTGGTGATGCCATAGAAGAACCATTTTTGGTTCCTTAAAGAACCTTTAAGGGAACAGTTCAAAGAACCATTTTAAAATTCTAAATAACCTTTTCCATTTGGTTCCATGGATGTTTAAGGTTCTTTATGGAACCATCGATGCCAATAAAGAACCTTTATCTTTAAGAATGTACCCAGAAGGTTGGTCAAAACAACCCAGTTGCTGGGTTTGTCCATATTTCACCCAGCACTGGGTTGTTTTTTACCCAGCATTTTTTAGAGTGTATGCATCTATGTGGATTTTAATTATTTAGGGGAAATAATTATTTAGATATCTATGGAAAGTGTCTGGAGTTTTTGTGTCTTATGAGTTTTAAGGACGATACAATCACCACTGTAATTCAGTGTATTTATGTCATGATGAGACGTGTCGGGGTAGTAGAAAAAGTTCTGGTTAAAGGAATAAACATGATTTTTTTGGCAGAACATAATAGGAAAGTAGAAAAAAATCCTTTTAAAGAGGTGCAGACTGCATGATGTGCATATGTCCCACTACACAAAACCAGAGGTTGCTTATTTTGGGCTTGTTTTTCCAGACAGGGTTGCTTATTTTGGGCTTGTTTTTTCAGACCATGTTGCTTATTTCTCTAGAAAAACTTGGCAAGACTGATATAAACATACACACATTTCTGTTTCATATGTGGTGAATCCTGAAAGTCAAAAAAAAAAAAAAAAAAAAAAAAGTATAACTGTTTCCACAAAAATATCTAGCAGCACATACAGTAGATTAAAATAGAAATCAGTTATTTTAAACTGTAATAATGTTTCACAATATTACTGTTTTACTATATTTTTGATCAAATAAATGCAGTCTTGTTCAGCATAAGATACTTGGAACATTCAAAAACCCAACCCAAACTTTTAAATGGTAGTTTATTTATTTTAATTTATTTTTATACGTTATTTATTGAGAAATATACAGTCATGGCCAAAAGTATCGGCACCCTTGCAATTCTGTCATAAAATGCAACAATTCTCTCAGAAAACTGTTCCAATTGCAAATGTTTTGGTATTCATGTGCTTATTGTTATTGTTTGCACTGCAGCAATACAACAAAAACATAGAAGAAAGGTCAAACTTGATAAAATTTCACCCAGAACTCAAAAAATGGACTGGGCAAAATTATTGGCACCCTGTCAAAATTGTAAGAAATAATTGCTTTTCATGCTCCTGTAATTTGTATTTGGACACATCTGTGGCAAGTAACAGGTGTGGGCAATATAGTAATCACACTTGTAACCAGTTAAAATGGAGAAAATTTGACTCAACCTTTGTGTTGTGTGTCACACTGAGCATGGAGAAAAGAAAGAAGTGTAAAGAGTTGTCTGTGGATTTGAGAGAAAAATTGTGGAAAAACATGGACAATCTCAAGGCTACAAGTCCATCTCCAGAGATCTTAATGTTCCTGTGTCCACTGTGCACAATATTATCAAGAGGTTTACCACCCATGGCACTGTAGCGAACCTCCCTGGACGTGGACAGAAGAGCAAAATTAATGAAAAATTATGCTATGGTAGTAGACCACTGCTGACACAAAGGCATAAAAAAGCAAGACTGGAGTTTGCCAAAACTTATGTGACAAAACCACAATCATTCTGGGAGAACATACTGTGGACAGATGAAACAAAAGTAGAGTTTTTTGATAAAACACATCATGGCACTGTTTACAAAAAAAAATGAGGTCTTCAAAGAAAAGAACACAGTCTCTCTCTACAGTCAAACATGGTGGAGGTTCAAAGATGTTTTGGGGTTGCTTTGCTTCTGGCACTGGATGCCTTGACTGCATGAACGGTATCATGAAATCTGATGATTACCAAAGAATTTTGGGGCGCAACGTAGTGGCCAGGGTCAGAAAACTGCGTCTCCACCAGAGGCCATGGGTCTTCCAGCAGGACAATGACCCGAAACACACTTCAAAAAGCACTCAGAAAATGGTTAAAAACTTCAAAAAGCACTCAGAAATGGTTAAAAACAAAGCGCTGGAGAGTCCTGAAATGGCCAGCAATGTGTCCAGATCTGAATGACCTGGAGCAGTTTGCAAAAGAAGAGTGGTCCAAAATTCCAGTAGAGAGGTGCAAGAAACTCATTCATGGCTCCAGGAAGTGACTGATTTCAGTTATTTTTTCCAAAGAGGGTGCTACCAAATATTAAGTTAAGGGTGCCAATATTTTTTTCCAGTGAATTTTTTGGCTTCTGTATCAGATTTTTTCCCCTCTGTTTTTGGTGTTGTTCCAATGCAAACATGTGAGTAGCAAAACATTTGCAACTGCAACAATTTTTCGGAGAGAAGAGTTGCATTTTCTTACAGAATTTCAAGGGTGCCGATATTTTTGGCTATGACTATTATAATCGGTGGTGTATTTAAGCTGTTTTCACTGAATAAAGAATAAAAAAAAGATAATCGCAACTTTTTATCTCAAAATTCTGACTTTATTTCAGAATTATGAGATGTAAACTTGCAAATGCAAGTTTAAAAAATCTGAATTGTGAGATATAAACCTGCAATTCTAAGAAATTAAGTCAGAACTGAGAGATATAAGCTCACAATTCTGACTTTATTTCCCAGAACTGTGAGTTTATGTCCTATAATTCTGACTTTCTAACTCGTAATTGCAATTCTGAGAAAAATAAATAAATTAATTAAAAGTCACGATTATGTTTAAAAAAAATGTATTCAGTGGTGGAAACAGGCTTCCATAGTGGTGGTGGTGTTTACAAAAATTAACGCTTTTATTATTGTTGTTATTATTATTATTATTATTTGGTATTTGAAATAAAGCTGAAGTCAAATAGATAAATAACTTTCGCTTGAAAAACTAAAAAAAATTAGAGATGTTGCCTTGCCAACTAACTAAAATAAAATACTTTGAGTTGAAGGACTGAAATTGCTAAAACTAAAATGGACATAAACATAAAACAAATCTAAACAGAAATATATATAAAAATATATATATAGAAATTTAAAAAATGACAATAGCACACAACAAAATTACTAAAAACTAAAAAACTAAAAAAGCAAAGAACAAAATGAGTAAAAACCCCTAAAAAAAAATAAAATAAATAATACAATTAATTCAAAATATTTATAAATACTATAATTTTGTATACAACTAAAAGTATTTTAAAATTGTAATTGTTTTGATATATTTAATTTGTCAATAGTAAACATTTAATAAAATGTAACTAAACAGAATAATATGCAATAGATTCCATTCAAGTGTGTGTGTGTGTGGTAGTCAGAGGTTGGCTTATGATGGATGTGTGCTGATGCTGAGGGCCAGTGACGGTGATCTGACGTCTCAATCTGACTCACTGCCGTCGAGTGTGTCTGTGCATGTGCATGTGAGCGTGCAAGAGGGGGATGCGCCGTGTGGCATTATGAATTCTGCCATGAGTCCGCTCTCTCAGCTCAATGACTCTCAGACAATCCACCAGACTGCTGTGCTCTCAGAGGAAGACAGTTGTGTGACGCACTCACCAGACTGGCCGTCACACACGTTCACACAAGGGAGCGGACCAGCTACGGCTTCTCCTGTGGCCGCTTCTGCGTGCTCTCAGAGATCAATAAATGCATTTGCGTGCATGTGTTTGTGTAGTGGTGTCTCTGAGAGGATCTGGTCAAACAGGTTGCTTATTTCCTGCTTTTGTTTTTTGTTTTGCGCATAATTATGCATATATGAAGTAGTGAGCTGGGTGGCCTTGAGACGGTGAGCCTCAGTCAAACAAAGCTTGCACATGTGAAACACAAGGAAGTATTGAGACCAGCTATGAAAACACAGGCCAGGACAGCATTCTCTTTCTGTTCTGTAGCCCAAGCCCTCCATTTGAAGCCTGAGAAAAACATCAAGCAGCTCAGGAAAACAATGTTGTGTAGCCACTAATTTAATTAGGTGGTCCAAGTTCTGAACATTCTGAACACTTGCTTTGGGACGGCTCTGTTAAAGTTCTGAACAAAACATTCCTCCAGTAACATTAATAGAACATTCATTCCAAACCCAGAATTATTTCTGCACAAAAGTTTGACAGTTTAACAGCTGAGCCCAAGACTCTGTTACTAATTTGAAAACGTCACTTTAGAACTAGTAACAAAGGAACGTTGAGTTACTTTATTAAAAGCGTATTGCATTAAGCAGTGTATTATGTGTAGTAGAGTATTATGTGAGAGATGGTCTGAGCGAGTGTGATTACCTGCATCATTCATTCTTCAGCTCAATCTCATATTCACAATAAAACATTAGTTTGAATGTCCGCTGAAGACAGCGATATCTGTGTCGTACTATTCTTTCATCTGTTAAGGGTGATTTCTGATGGCAGCGCTGCTCAGTGCATTTGTTGGCTGCGTCTTCTAAGCTGTTGCTGAAAGTAAAAATAACTTCCTTGTTTACAACCCTGTTTCAGTCTCTTTCAATATAAAAGTCTTTACTGTTGACTCGTAAAAAGTTTTGTCGCCATCTAATAATGGAACAATAACTAATCACAATCACAAACACACACGCACTATTTGCCAATAATAAATATTATTGTTAAATACTACTATTATTTATATTAAAAGTTATTTATTAAACAACAATATTTAATAAACAACAACAACAGCCATCAAAAAAACTGCTGGGAAATTCAGTCAAAAGTACATTGAAGTTACATAAATTATAACGCGATGAGATTTTGTCCTCATCCAAAACTATTTGCTCTAAAACAAATAATAAATTAATGAGACCAAAGACTGCCCGTTAGATTTACCCAGATTAATTATATCTCATGTTTAACCACTATAGAGACATCAGAGCCAGCTGCAAATTCCAGAAGATCTGGCCATGGTAAGGCTGTTCTCGGCGTGTTCATGTGTGCTGAATGGCCGCTGGAGCTCACATCTCCCAAAACACTGAAGCAAATTTTCAATTAGACATTATCTTTATTAACAAACTGCATATTTAAAGTCTAAACAAGTGCATTCTCACCTAAAAAACTCTTAAAACTACATTCCAAGCAGGGTCCAGGTTTGTAGCCCAATCACATTTCGAGGGGGGTCCCCAGGTAAAGATTGCGTTCCGGGGGGCTAAAATACACGTTTTATTAGCATTCCAGGGACTAAATATTATGTTATTGGGGTCGCTTCAACCCGCGGACATAAAAAACAACCCACGGTAACAATTTTAAAGTAGTTTAAATCTGCAAGAAAAACATGGACTTGGCAATACTGATTCTGAGACACAAAAAGAGTATAATTTTTAAAATTATGGTAGATTTGGGTGTCAGCCATGACACTTGCTTTGAGAAAAAATGCAAACAGAGTGATACAAACGGTGAAACAGTTGGAGTTCTGTTATCACTAGAATATCACACTCTTGTCAGTCGATCAGATTTGAGAACCAGAAAGAACTGTTGTATAATATAATGTGTGTGTGTGTGTGTATATATATATATATATATATATATATATGTGTGTGTGTGTGTGTGTGTGTGTGTGTAAAAGGCCCTTAAAAACTATGATTATGCTTTCCTTTCAGTAGTATTGTTTTGTATGTGTGTCTGCATGCATATGCATAGAGAAAACATTTATTAGCTACAGACCTGCTGTTGTAACCTGTAATCTCTGTACATTCGGGCTCTCACATGCGCCATTTAGCCCTGAGAGAAAAAAGAGAGAGCACAGCCCTGCTGGGGAGTGATGATTCTCTCTGTTACCTTGGCACAGTTGATTCCAGGGCCGCCACACGCGCCCCATCAGTCCTCGTCATTCTGTTTTGCTGCTCTATTCTCTTTATCTTTTGTAAGCAGGGCTGGGAAGTGGCGAGGGGTCAGGGGCTCTGACGTTTATTCTGACGTGTATTGTTCTCACGCATATCATGCCATGGTAAAGATGCTATCTCATTTATGTCATCTCACAAAGACCATTCTCTCCTGAGCCTTCTGATAACACACTTTACATCCGCTTGACCAAGGCAAATTCTACCAACACCTAGTCTCACATAGCCAGGCTTTTGACTGGGTCTGATCGCATTTGTAGTTGACTTTGGCCAGTTAGAAAGGAATAAAGCATCAGAATGTAATATAAAGCAACTGACTGCGTTTTCCATTTTTTTCTGAAAATGATCAGCTAATCCCAGTAGGGCTGCCTTCGACTAAAGATTTTTCTGGTTGACTAGTAGTCATTAATTTTAAGCATTAGTCGATTATTAGTTGCACATTTATTAATAAACCATAATAATCATAATAATGAGTCTTTAATTGCCTACATAGCCAAGCAGATGCCAAAAAAGTTTGCCACAGTAATTTCTGTATCTGAAATGTGTTCAGTTGTATTTATTTATGCTATTGCAAATTGATTTGTTTGTTCCTGTTTTATTACTAATTGTTTTCTTGTCTTTAACAATTTAATATTTAAAATTTATATTAGTCTAGTTGTTTTTGCTCTGGTAGTTTTTGTTAAAATCATAATAAGCAAAAGTTCCTCTTGTAGGCTGCTGATTTTTGCTCATGTTATTTAGCTGCAACAGAACACTTTGTAAAAAGACAGAATAAATATGTTTGACATCTAAATATCTGACTTACATTTTTTATTGGAATTTTTTACATTTTATTCGAATCGAAAATAGGAATCTATAAGAATGGGAATCGATAAGCAGAATCAGAATCAATAAAATTCAAATGATACCCAACCCTACACTGTAAAAAACAATTTGTTGAGTCAAATTAAAATAATTTGTAACCTGGCTGCCTTAAAATTTTAAGTTCAGTCAACTCAAAAAAAGTTTATTCAACTTGAAATGTTAAATTATACTAAGTGACAACTTAGATATTTGAGTTGAATCAACTTTTATTTTTTAACTTTTAATTTTAAGGCAGCTGGGTTACTTACCCATCTGTTAAGTTTAGCAAACACAAATATCTAAGTTGTTGCTTAGTACAACTTAACATTTCAAGTTGACTAAACCTATTTTAGTTGACTGAACTTAAAATTTTAAGGCAGCAGGGTAACAAATTATTTTAAGCTGACTCAAATTGTGTTTTTTATTTTTTACAGTGTAGTCTTCATTGTAATATGAACCTTCAGATCATTCTAATTTGCTGATTTGGTGTTCAATTATTTTTGGTGCTTAAGTGTTAATAAGTAAAGAATAATTGATTTTCCTCATTTTCTTCACAAACAGCATCTTTGTTACACTTTTAAACGTCTGTCAGCCAATCAGATTCAAGCATTTAAAGGGGTGCTATTATACTTTTTCACTTTTTGAATTTTAGTCAGTGTGTTGTGTGTATCTTTGGGAATAAAAAAGATCTGCAAAGTTACAAATCTACAAGTCCAAGTCCAAAGGGTGATATTTTGTTTTTAAAATAAAGGGTCAATGAAGGCCTCCGGTAGCGAATCGATATGTTTTTGTGAGAAAAATATCTGTATTTAAAACATAAGAATCACTTTAATTTAGCTTACGCTAATTGCTTTGGCAAGGGGTGTAGCAGGACGGAAACAGCTGTTCGTCAGTCGCAATGCAGTGGAACAGCTAACCAATCACAACACATTTTGTTTTTCGGAAGGCGGGCCTTCATTAAACCCCGGAACTAATCGAGCCATTTGTGCCAGGCTGGGGGAGAAAAGGTATTGTAATAATGTACATTATGTGAAAAATAATGCGTTTTTTGAACCACCAAGCATGAGAGCATGTTCTAGTACACCCCCAAAACAAAATCAAGACTTTGTAAAAGAGCATAATAGGACCCCTTAAATGGCCCTGTAGTATAATGGTTCTTTATTATTAAAATTATTACCTGGTCGGGTTCGTGTAGAGCCCTTTGAAGCTGCGTAGAAACTGCAATTCGGACCTTCAGCTCGTTGGCTCCTATTGAAGTCCACTACATGGACAAAAATCCTGGAACTTTTTCCTCAAAAAACTTAATTTCTTTGCGACTGAAGAAAGACAGACATGAACATCTTGGATGACATGGGGGTCACTAGAACATTTTGCAGCACGCTTTAAGAGTTCCTCTGAAACCCTCCACCTCCCCAGCTCCACCTGTATAGATCTGCTACAGGTTATTATATATGCTATTTGTCAGCAGTATGTCTTGAATACTCACAGCAGTGTATCAGTGTATGTATTGGCAGTAGCAAGTTCCTGTACTAGCAGATCTATTCTGCCAAAATACATTAACATTGTCATATCTATTAACATGCTAAAACCTCAGAGAGTTGTCATTATAGAAATGAACTTATTCTGTCATGAATAACTGAGTCTGTCTGTCAGTCTGCTGTCTTTCTGTCATCATATGCTGCATGCAAATGTGGTTACAGTAAGTACTCTGCAAATACTATGACTTAGATTAGAGCCATAATTTAGCCAATAGACCATTCATTCAAATACAGTCGACACTCCTTGTGTACACACAGAGTTTGAGTTATAACCACATTTCAACTTAATTCACATGAAAAATCAGGTTAATGACAACCATATTTTCTGTCTGTCATTATAGTCTGTCTTTTCTCTTTTTTTAATTACCCATGGCTGTCACTCCCAAAAATTTGCAGTGTGTACATGACCAGTTTCGCACTTTAAAATTAATAATTCATAAAGTAATATTAGGCTTATGGAATGGGTGTGTTGGTCCTCCATCAGTGTCAAAAGGTTAATACCTACGCATTATGTTTAAGATTCGGAAAAACCAATACAAAATAGTTCTGTTATGTTCCTGTGAACGCTGGGTTGATGTGGATGATAACGGCAGGGTTACCAGGAACAAGTCAAGTACAAGCAAATAAACAGATGGGAGAAGGAACATTAAGGTCTGCGCATGCACAGGTCAAACAGAAGGCAAACTGCTCAAGATCGCTCTAACCAAATATTTAGTCTCACAAGGAACCAAAAAGAATGTTATGCAGAACGTTTGCTGTCAAACTGCAGCCAGTCCCGAGTTTCTCTTTGAGATGAGGTTTTACTGTAGCGTGTGTCAGCGCACAATATGAGGGATGAACAGGTCTCTGTTATCAGCTGTGAGATTGTATCTGCGTGTGGGCGTCTGTGCGAGTTCATGCAGTTCACTTCACGTGTAGCATACTCTGTAGTTTTTGGGAACACAGGTGGAGATTTAGGTGGGGAGTGAATTTTCGTGATCTCACGAGTCATGCAATTTTCTGAAATGAACACATGACAAATTAGTATTCATGAATCATGAACAGGTTGATTTTATTGTTTTGAAAGTTTTTTTTACACTGTTGTGCTGTTGTGGAAGTCATTGTCAAGCTGTTTTGTGGTGGAGTTCTTTTATTCATTTTTATGTAACATGTAAGGTCTGTGTCTTATTTTATATTTTTTATTTTATTTTACCTATATAATGACAATAGCTTGTATTCAGCTTTCCACATCATTATGCTGTTTGAAATTTAATTGTTTAACATTCATATATTGATGACTGAAATTAAAAATCGGTTAATTTAATTGAAATAGTGATAGCAATAGATGCTATTTACACTAAATGTAAATAGCAATTAGATGCTATTTACATTCAGTGAAAAAAAGGATATTTTCTTAGTGATAGATACTATTTACACTAAGTGCAAATAGCAATGGATTCTATTTACGCTAAGTGAAAATAGCAGTAATTTCTCAGTAATAGATTTTCGTACGACCGTACTCGGATAGGTTTAGGGGCGAGGTTAGGTGTAGGTCATTTGTACGAATTTGTACGTATTGTATGCTAAATCGTATGAATTTGAACGAGTGAGGTCGTACGTATTCATACAAATTAGCCACCTCGTAAAATATGCACAAACTGCCATGAGATCGGGCTGGATTTACTAAACAGGGCAAATTAGAGTTAGAGTGCAATTCCGTAAAAACACAGATGGAAGGGGAAAATTCTGGATTTGATTTACTGACAATGCGCACATTAAAGAACACAGATCTCAACATCTAATGTCCATAATTACCAGTGCAATCTACTAAGAGCAGCACAAATTACCACCAACTTTAAGACATGCTTTTTTGGGGGGCATTAAATAATGGCGCAAATACCAGTAATATTACAAGCGCAAACATTAGTAAGTCATGTAATAAAATCAGCGTAAAATGTGCAGTAAGGTACGTAATTACTTTATTGCAGAAATGTATATAGAGGCACATATATCCAATGAGCCTGGGTTGGTCTTCATTGTTACATGAACCTTCAGATCTCATTCTAATATGCTGATTTGGTGTTCAATTATTATTGGCACTTAAGCATTAATAATGTTTCTTAATATCAGTGTTAAAAATTGTTTTTCTTGTTTAATATTTTTGACCAGTGACCAATCATTTTTCTAGATAAGACCCTTATTTCTTGGCTAGGATTGTGCAGAGCCCTTTAAAGCTGCACTGAAACTGCAATTTGTAAGTTCAAAGCATTAGGAACCATTGAAGTCCACTATATGGACAAAAATCCTGAAATGTTTTTCTTAAAAATCTTAATTTCTTTGCGACCAAAGAAAGAAAGACATCAACATCTCATTTCCATAACGTCCAGCGCAATCTACCAAGAGCAGCGCAAATTACCATCTACTTTAAGACATGCTTTCTTTAGTGGGGCGTTAAATAATGGCGCAAATACCAGTAATATTACGAGTGCAAACTTTAGGGGGAAAAAGTCAGAATTTTTAAATATAAACTCAAATTTACCTTTTTTTATTTTTTTATTTCATGGCTTCCATTCACTGCCAATTTAAAACTATCATTTTCTGCAACCAGATAAAAACATCATCACTGCTTGCAAACAGTAAATTGGTCTGTTCAGTAAGAACAGTGCATCTTTAGTAAATCCTGCCAGTAGGCTACTATTTTAATGCCAAAAGATGGTTTGCGCTGGCGCAAACTGTTAATAAATCTGGCCCAAAGTAGATTTTACTCAGATTCAGTGCAAAAACTGCGGAAGCTCATTTCTGCCACTGAATAAAAAATAAAGATATAAGATAAAAGAGATATAAACTCACAATTCTGAGAACTTAAGTCAGAATTGTGTGATATAAACTCGCAGTTGCGAGTTATAATGTCAGAATTGCAAGATATAAAATCATAATTCTGACTTTTTTCCTCAGAATTAAGTTTATATCTCGCAATTCTGACTTTATAATGAAATTGCGAGTTAAGTCAAAATTGTGAGACATAAACTCTCAATTCTGAGAACATCAGTCTTTTTTCCCCTTCAAAATTGGACTTTGTAACTCACAGTTGCGAGTTCATATGTCCCAATTGCGAGAAAAAGTGTCAGAATTGAGATTTTATATCTCGCAATTCTGTCTTTATTTCTGAGAATTGTGACTATTTCTCAGAATTATGAGTTTATGTCTCACAGAAAAGAAAAGTCAGAATTGCAAGATGTCAACTCACAATTGCGGTCCATATTGTGAGATAAAATGTCACAATTGCCTTTTTTTTTTATTCAGTGGTGAAAACTGGCCTCCATATAAAAACTAATAAAGAAGAAAAAATGGATTTAAGTAACTATGACCTTTTTTTTTTTTTTTTTTTTGATAGTGCATGTGCAGAAATTTCTCTTCTGCTTCATTTTTGAGTTACACTACCATTTAAAAGTTCAATATGTTTTTGGGATCAATATAATTTTTCTTTAGGAGATATTATTTAATTTAGCGAAGATGCATTGCATTCAAAGGTAAAGAATAAAGACATTTATTTTATTCTTATTTTATGTCTTATTTCTATTTCAAATTAATGCTGTACTTACTATCAAACTTTCTATTCATCAAAGAATCAAAGAAATGTTTCTTTAACAGCAAATCAGCATTTTAGAATGGCTTCTGAAAGATTATGTGACACTTAAGACTGGATTAATGGATGCAGAATATTAAGCTTTGCTATCAAAGAGTAAATTACAGTTTAACATATCCACACGGAATAACAATGTGTAGTAAACTGTTTGCGCTACAAACCAGTGTGCTCATAATTAGGATAATACATTAAAATAATATGGTAAGGCACACCAATTTGCAATATCAAGCAGCAAATCGAGCTGTTTTGTACAGCTAAAACCGGAAACCAGACCCATAAAATGTACAAATGGCCACGCCTACTTTTATGATAATAAAAAGGTGGATATTCAAATAGAAAAGTTACTTTAAATTGTAACTATATTTTAAAATGTTACTGTTTACTGTACTTTAAATGTAACTAGAAAAAAAGACCGACCCCAAACTTCTTAATGGTGAAATAATCTGTACATATTAGATTAGGGTTAACAGAAATTATGATTACAAAGTCCACACTCATTTCTAATTTTCTCCCCGTTTCTAATATAGCCTATCGTATACAGATGTGGCTGTGGACGTGTTTGAGTAACTGGCCACTTTTTCATATCAGTAATACAGACTTTTCCTGTCTAGGTAGCCAATTATAGACTAGAGTAAGCTGCAAGCTAGAACAAATGTATGCTGAAAGTCTGGCTTTGTAAGATGAACAAGCATGACTGTACTCCATACTCCTAGTCGTAAACTAGTCAGTTCACACAGGAACACATATTAATGTGCTGCTCTATGATTGCACCATACTAGAAAAATTTGGGAAAAAATGTTGTTTGTTAGAAAAACTGCTGTAAGTAAATACTGTGTAATTTAAAGGTTAATGACCTTAGCAGTGGCTCAGTGACCACCACCCAGGTTCCAATGAAACCGATTTCACTGTTTATGGGTGTGTTTTCAGGCATGCATGAACATTTCTACCTGCATTTTGGCTTGTGTGACTTGACTCTGCAGCATGACAGCTGGGAGTGGCTCTGATTCACTTTCATACAAGAGTTCCAGCTAGAGGTTTGACAGTCTTAATCTCTGAAATCACATGACTGCTACAGCTCTTATCATGAACCTGCTGTGGGAATGTTTCCAAAACTAAACAGGACACTGAGTGACAGCATTTCCTGTCACATTTGCATGCATTTTAACCATATCTCATATTTGTGGTTGTCTCTCTATGATATATAGGTAGGCCACGCATGCAGGAAAACCTGATCAGCTGAAGCACTGCTTAATCGTAGAAGCTAATTGATGCAAAATAGCCAAGCCATTAACAAGAAACACAAACATTTGCATATCAAGGTTGGGCCAACAGGCGTCCTGACAGTATTAAAAGCTCTTCATAATAATACAGCATAGCTCCCAGGCAGCACGTCAGTGGTGATTGGTCACTCAATGTGAGTCATGCAACCACACACGTCCTCTCTGAGACACACACGCATACTTGGATGCATCAGTAAAATAGTGACTTTATTTAACTATTTCTTCTCTTCCATGTCAGTCTTCGATGCATCATGGTACTCTCATGAATGAGCGTCGGAGACACGAAAGAGAAGAAATTGTTGAATAAAGTAATTTTTTTTGTTTTCTTTGTGCACAAAAAGTATTCGGTTGAACTGACGTCACATGGACTATTTTAATGATGTCCTTACCAACTTTCTGGGCCTTGAATGTGGTAGTTGCATAGAGTCAAAAGGTTCTCAGATTTCATCAAAAATATCTTAATTTGGGTTCCAAAGATGAACAAAGGTCTTACAGGTTCGGAACGACATGAGGATGAGTAATTCATGACAGAATTTTTTGGGGTAAACTATCTCTTTAAGAGTGTAACTTTTCACAATTGCATTTTCTAAAGTTATAATTGTGAGACAAACTTGCAATTCTGAGAAACAATTCTGACTTTTTTCTCAGAATTGCATGATATAAACTCACAATTGCAAGTTCTAAAGTCAGAATTACAAGACAAACTCGTAATTCTGAGAAATACTCACAATTGTGACTTTTTTCTCAGAAATGTAAGTTTATATCTCACAAATCTACCTTTTTTTTCGGAATTGCGAGTTTATATCTTGCAACTTTAACTTTTCGTAATTGCAATTTCTACAGTTATAATAGCGAGACCAACTTGCAATTCTGATTTTTTTTCTCAGAATTGCATGATATAAACTAGCAATTTCGAGTTCTAAAGTCAGAATTGCAAAACAAACTTGCAATTCTGAGAAATAGTTGCAATTCTAAGAAACAATTGACTTTTTCTCAGAATTGCGAGTTTGTATCTCGCAGTTGTAACTTTTTTCTCAGAATTGCGAGTTTGTATCTCGCAATTGTAGCTTTTTTCTCAAAATTGCGAGTTTGTATCTCACAATTGTAACTTTTTTCTCAGAATTGCAAGTTTTTATCTCGCAATTATATCTTTTTTCTCAGAATTGCGAGTTTGTATCTCACAATTATATCTTTTTTCTCAGAATTGCAAGTTTGTGTCTCACAATTATAACATTTTTCTCAGAATTGCGAGTTTATATCTCGCAACTGTAACTTTTTTTTCTCAGAATTGTGAATTTGTATCTTGCAAGTGTAATTTTTTTCTCAGAATTGCGAGTTTACGTCTCAGAATTTTAACTTTTTTCTCCGAATTGCGAGTTTACGTCTCAGAATTTTAACTTTTTTCTCCGAATTGCGAGTTTGTTTCGCAATTGTTACTTTTTTTTCTCAGAATTGCAAGTTTGTCTCGCAATTGTAACTTTTTTCTCAGAATTGCGATTATATATATCACAATTGTAACTTTTTTCGCAGAATTGCGATTACAAATATCACAATTGTAACTTTTTTTCTCAGAATTGCACATTTTTATCTCGCAATTGTAACTTTTTTCTCAGAATTGTTTGTATCATGCAATTGTAACTGTTTTCTCAAAATTGTGAGTTTGTATCTCGCAATTGTAACCCCTCTCTAAGAGTGTGGATCTCTTTAAGAGTTTGGATAAGACTTGGGTAGCCAAGTCTTGTCTAACTGTCTTAAGTCTAACTGTCTTGTTATGCCAGTGCTTTACTAGATGTATTTCCATAGTGTCTTTTAACTTGATGCTTAAACAGATGTTTGGTACTTTTGATTTCTGACTGTCTGTTTGAATTGCTGAGTCATTTTTTCTGAGTGAGATGCATAGAAGCTACTGCCAGTTCTTTTCTTCTGCTCTTTCCCAAGACTTGGCTCGCCAACAGTCGCTAGAACCTAGAACTGTGTGTGTTGATTTAAAAGCCATGCTGTGAACAGACTCATCACTTGGCTGCACGAGTATGAGTGCGTGCGATTGTGAGCGCATGCATGTGTGCGAGAATGTGTCATATGTCAGCTGCAGCCGGAAGATTTTATCAATGGCACATACAGTACACTCACAAAATCCTCATCACTCAATTTGACATTCAGATGAGAGGAGAGACGTCTCATCATTTTCACACACCTACACAGCTCACACCATGTTTGCTTAAAGGCTCAATCTGTTTGCACCTCTCTGGATGCTGCTTTCATTCTGTGAGTGTATGAATTTGGGTAAACAAAGACTTGTGTATTTCATGGGGATGCTGTTTTACAAAGAGAGTGGAATTTTACAGTGGATTATGATGATATTACATCTTTGTCAGAGATTGGTTGACTCAGTTGAATAAAATCCAATCAGTTAGCATATACTAACAGCTAAATTAAAAAAATTCAGAGGAATCAATACATATGCTATGATTACATCATTATCCGTCAGGTTTGTTTGGGTCAAAGTCAACACATTTCTGACAGTAAAACAACAAATTTGAATTTAAAGGCGACATATCATGAAAATCTGACTTTTTCAGTGTTCAAGTGCTATAATCGGGTACCCAGTGCATCTACCAACCCTGAAAACTTGAAAAAGGACAACCCAGTAACCTGTGACATGTTGAGGGGATCTTATTATAATATTACTGCCCCTTAATCCGCACGTTTCCACCCACAGCACTGCCATTTTGTTCCCAAGCGTGTTATAACTCACAATTGCATGTTAAAGTCAGATTTGCATTATTTAAACATTATTCTCAATTCTTACTTTTTTCTCAGAAATGCGTAAAATAAACTCGCCATTGCAAGTTCTAAAGATTTTGACTCTTTTAAGCATGCATGGATAAATTGTTCAGAAATCATTACAATGCATTTAGAAAATAGGGTCATGAAACAGAATGTTGCAATGACCACAAGGTGCACAACATGGTGCTATTTACATCAACACACATATGATAGTTGTTCAAAAGCAATGGTTCATATTTTAAAATATCAGTATTTTCTCACACACACCTATCATTTCATGAGATAATGATCTATCAAAAGAGGTCATGTAGATTACTGTTATGTTGGTTTTGCGTGGTTTTTGAAGTGTCAGCTTTGAGGGACTCATTCACTTACATTATACAGGCTCACAAAAATTGATTATTTTTCTAAAAATATGTGTTCATCTGAAGAAAGAAAGTCACATACATCTGACACGGAATAAGGGTAAATGATGAGATAATTTTCATATTTGATGGAGTAGAATCACTTTAACTGGTATTGAATCTAGAATATTCCTTTAATTTCAAGGGAGCCACACGTTAAAGAAACAGTTCACCCAAAAATGAAAATTCTGTCATTAATTACTCACCCTCGTGTTGTTCCAAACCTTCGTTCATCTTCAGAACACAAATTAAGATATTTTTGATGAGTCCGAGAGCTTTCTGACCCTGCATAGACAGCAGCGCAACTGACACGTTCAAGGCCCAGAAAGTAGGAACATTGTTAAAATAGTCCATGTGACATCAGTGGTTTAAACGTAATTTTATGAAGCTCAGAGAATACTTTTCTTCTCTAAGTTTACGGTTGAACCACTGATGTCACATGGACTGTTTTAATGATGTCCCTACTACTTTTCTAGGCCATAAAACGTGTCAGTTGAGTTGCTGTCTATGCAGGGTCAGAAAGCTCTCAGATTTCATGAAAAATATCTTAATTTAAAATATCTTAATTTGTGTTTTGAAGATGAACGAAGATCTTATAGTTTTGGAATGACATGAGGATGAGTAATTAATGACAGAATTTTCATTTTTGGGTGAACTATCCCTTGATGTTACCTTTAATTTGAAGCTAACTTGCAATTTACCATCCCATGACATATGGTTAGGATTTGTTTTAAGTTTTATGTGGTTAACTGCAGCTTTTCTCTGAAAAACCCATAATGAAACGAGTAAGGTGTCCAGTGACCTTTGGCTCTCCTTATGTTGAAACTCAGATATCCACTATGGCTGCATATTTGCTTTGCTTACTAGATTTTACACTGGTGAGCACTGGGCCTTGTTAGGGGTCAATTAGGGACTGGGTTTTGCTTTTAACGCGAACGCAACCAGTTTTTATGAGACAATTTCAGCTTGATATTCTTGTTAGTGATCCACTCCAGTTCATCCCAGGCCATCTGGGGTTTGTTCATTAAATTTTACGACATGTCTCGATGTCCAAGTAAATACACACTTTCCTTTCTAACACGGCTCATTGAGTCCCTCCGCCAACACCAACAGGGAGCCGGTACTCATCTCTGCACATGCTGGAAAAGACAGCATCGTGTTTCTGCCATAACACACATAACACACGCACACCGCGCTGTTTGGCTTGAGAACTTTTGTACTCGTCTCACACGCTAATTTGTTATTTGCTCATGCCCTGCATGTTTATCTGTCGGGGGTGTTGGATTCCGGCAAGTATACAGATAAAAGCTTGTGAGGGAGAAAAGAGGTGCGTGGGGTTCACAATGAGGGTGTGTTTGTCTATCTCTGTGTGTTTTTAGAGTGTGTCAGTGAGAAAGCAACAATGTGTGTTTGTGTGACCGAGGATGAGTGGGTGAGCGGTGATCTGCTATAGTGTTTTCCAGCAAAATGGGTGACTCATTTACATTAGGAGCATTTTTAAAAGCTGTCTGGGATTTCTCTATCACTGTTGTCTTTGGCATGTTCTATGCAAATGCCAAACATAAATTAAATGGTGGAGGTGAGTCAGAATCAACTAAACGTGATTCAACAAACACTAGCAGCACTTTTTCTCAGCTGTAAGGGGTAAACATATAATCTTTTCTGCTATCTGCTTCAGAATGACAACAATTTTTTTTCTGTAAAACAATAAACAGGAATTTAAAGGTTACCTTGGCATTACCTAGCTAATAGCTGGTAGCCATCGGCCCATATTGAAGCTATAATATGATATAATACAAACCAGGGTTAAACAAGAAAGAAGAATGGTCTGTGATGAGTTCTAGGCCAGTTGACAGAACTGTCACTTGTCTTTTTGGGCCTTTTCAGCAAAAAATGATGTGTGGTAGTCTTGAAAGCATTAGTAAGAGTGTGTCAGTAAACATCAGTAATGTTTTGAGTCATATGCCATTGTTTTCCAGCATTTTTAATGAATTTATGAAGCACCATTTTAGCTATCCAGCTTGCTGCATTAAAAATGCATAAATAAATCATGTTAATAGTAATAATAAACATTTTAATGGAAAAAAAACATTTTGTAAGGAAACTAAACATTCAATGAATACATAAAGTATGCATAAAATATTTGATAAATATATATATCATAAACGAATATTTAATAAATAAATTAAGTAATTTAATTAGTCACTCTTTTTGTGGTTTTGCCACAGTCATTTAAAATAAAATTAATGTTAAAGTTTATTTATTCATAAATAAATAAATATATAAATATATAAATAATTTTTAAATCTTGATTTTTGATTTATATTAAATTTATAATATTTATTATATATTATAAGATATATTATATGTTATATTCTATACTATAAGTTTTATATTTTGATTTATATATGTATATATATATACATATATGTATATGTGTATAGTGTATATATATAGAGTATATATAGTGTAAATATATTTAATTTAATATTTGGATTTAATTAGTTTCAGTTTTTTCAATTATTATAATTTTTATATCTTGATTTTTGCTTTATAATTTTACATATATATAATATTATATATACTAAGATATAATATATACATATATATATATATATATATATGTATATATATTATACATTTATATTACAATAACATTATTATATCTTACATTACAGTTGCCGAGGAAGTTCAATTAAATATCAGTTTATATTATATTATATATTTTAAATTATTTCATTTCAAATGTATTTCAGTTACTGAAAATTATTTGTAAGAGTTTTCATTTTAATTCACAATAAGAACACTGTTTTGTTGATCATTGATATGACATTTTAAAAAGTTTCACAGATACTTTTTATTAGTGTGCCTACAGGCCAGTGTTTGAAAATGTCTGGCTGATATTGTCTCCCACTTGGAAACTACCTGCAGTATATGATCTTGGCCAAAACAACACTGAGATGTGGTTAGAGTCCCTTCTTTGCTGTTTTGAGAGTCGGATGTGCTTTAACCTTGATCCACCTCTATTAATGGAAAAATAGTCACCTGCTGTTCCATAACTAATAAGCCACTGATGCATGCATTAGAGACGAACAGGGAAAAAAACGATCACCCACTCAACGCTGCGACTCCAATCACAGTCAGTTGAATCAGTCCGTCTGCAGTCGGCTCCAACAAAAAGCTGTGAAGTGCTCTTGGTGGAGACAGCGCTGTCTGTAACAGGCTACCGACAGGGCTCAGTCAATACATGCCACAGCCACTGGAGAGAAACTAAATGAGATTTCCTCTCGGGCTCCTTTTAACTCTTCCTTTCTTCTCTCTTCCTCCCTCCCTTCTTCCATCAGTAGCTTCCTCTCAGCCACTTTCCACCCCCTCCATCTGCCGCACTGCCACTTTGACAAGCCGTCACAGTTGTCAAATAAGGAAAACATGTTGGAGGTGATGTTTTTTGAGTTTCTTGTCAAAGGAACCTTTATCAGGCTCAGTTCTTGCATATCTAACAGGGCTGCTTATATTGGTAGGAGTGTATTGTGTGTGGTTCAAACATACACACAAGTTTACTTTTAGCACCTCTGCTTTTTAGGGAAGCATTGTGAGTGTGTAAGCGCATATGTGTGTGTGCCTTGTACCTATTCAGTGCCATGGGATGAGATGTTGTCACAGTGGCTTTGCTGTCACCCTTTTAACTGCTGGCAAGAAGCCTATGAGGTCTACCTTAGGGCCAGGGCTAAATTTAAGTTTGCCGCTCACAGTTCTAATCAGTAGCATCAAAACAACCATTAACTGCAGATCAGTCTGCCTCTCACGACTGCGAGGTCCCAGCGGACGCCACTCATAACAGGGCCAAAGAGAGAGAATCACACAGGAGCATGTCCCTTCAGCCCATGCGTCTGCACTGCCACAAGCCAAAGCTAACGATCACTCCTGAGCCCTCGCTACACACACACATATACACACATATGTGCGCTTGTGTAGTTAGCATACAAACAGACCAAAGCTCAAGACCACAATCATGATACAAGAACAACATGACCCGACTCGCATTCCCCCAGGATCCCTGAGTAATCTCTGGTCATTTTGTGCTTACGAGTAAATCTGTAATAAGTAAATTCATGCCTAAAATAAACTCTAAATCACAGGCGGGGATCTGCAACTCAGTAAATGCAGCTGCATAACGACTGAACTAATACTAAATCTGATTGCAATGGTTTAAAGGCACTTTGAACTGGGAAGAGCACATGGTTACCAGTGCAATTGATTTTAAGTCTCAAAAACACATGACTGTTTACTGCTTATCTACATGCTTGGATTTACTTGGTGAACACGTGAATACAAACTCTCTAAAACAGTCTTAAAAATGCTGGGTTAAATACAACCCAGCGTTGGGTAAAATATGGACAAACCCAGCGACTGGGTTGTTAAATGTTTAATCCAACCTTCTGGGTAGTTTTATTTAACTTAGCTATTGTTTAAAAATTACTTAAAATAAACCAAAAATAGGTTGTAAATTAAAAATCAGATACGTAATTAGAGGCATCAGCAATAATCAAAAGGTGATCATTTATTAATACGCAAGTAAAAAAAAAAAAAAAAAGTTCATTATTTAATTATTATTTATTTAGAATATAGCTTAATTTATAATTAACTTAATAATAAATGTTCATTTATTGAAAATATTAATAAATGTTAATAATACAACTTATTTTGGGTTCATTTTAAGCAATAGTTGAGTTAAATAAAACTACCCAGAAGGTTGGGTTAAACATTTAATGCAAACACAGGAACAAAACCAGGGTTGCCAGGTTTTCACAATAACAGCCGCCCAATTGCTACTCAAAACTAGCCCAAAACATTTCGAAGGGGTTCCCCTAGTAAAAAGTACCCGGAGGGTAAAATACACATTTTTTTTGGCAGGGTTACCCTGGTACAGTTTGCATTCCTGTGGCTAAATATAACGTTATTGGGGTCACTGAAAATGACATGAAAACCAACCCGCAGCAATAGTGTTAAAGTTGCCCAATTCTGTGGGAACACCACAGACTTGGCAACATTGATCAAAATAACCCAGTTGCTGGATTTTTCCTATTTTTCCTTTTTTTTTTTTTTTTTTTTTTTTTTTTTTTTTGTTTCGAAAGGAATTACAGATTTTTAATCAGCAAGAACCTTCTAAAAAGTAAAAAACAACCCAGTGCTGGGTGAAATATGGACAATATGTTGTTTTGACCAAGCAGTTGGGTTAAATGTTTAACCCAGCCTTCTGGGTAGTTTTATTTAACTCAGATATTGTTTAAAAATTACTTAAAATAAACCCAAAATAGGTTGTAAATTAAAAATCAGACACATAATTAGAGGCATCAGCAATAATCAAAAGGTGATCATTTATTAATACGCAAGTTAAAAAATGTTTATTATTTAATTATTATTTATTCAACTTAATAATAAATGTTCATTTATTTAACTATTTTAAGCAATAGTTGAGTTAAATAAAACTACCCAGAAGGTTGGGTTAAATATTTAATGCAAACACAGGATCAAAACCAGGGTTGCCAGGTTTTCACAACAAAAGCCGCCCAATTGCTACTCAAAATTAGCCCTAGTAAAAATCGTGTGCCGGGGGGTAAAATGCACATTTTTTGGCAGGGTTCCCCTGGTACAGTTTGCATTCCTGTGGCTAAATATAACGTTACTGGGGTCACTGAAAATGACATGAAATCCAACCCACGGCAATAGTTTTAAAGTTGCCCAATTCTGTGGGAACACCACAGACTTGGCAACACTGATCAAAATCAGTATATTAGAACGATTTCTGAAGGATCATGTATCACTGAAGACTGAAGAAATGGAAGTTGAAAATTACATTTTGACTATTTCATAATCAAATGAATGCAACTTTAGTGAGCATGAGAGACTTCTATCAAAAGCATTAAAAAATCTTCCCGATACATATACAGCATTATGTACAGTACTTTTTATTTATCTGCATACCACCATATGTGTGGGGGTTGCCTGATAATGAGTCAGTTTACCATCATCTGATATTTGTCACGCATTCCTGAGAATGTGCTGATTCAGACAGCACTGTTTTTATCTTTTTACTGAAAAGATACCAATCAACAGTGTAAGTCCTGCACTTACATTTTAATAAGTTTTCACCCTCATAGTGTAAATAAATGAGTGAAGCAAGTGGTTAAACAAAATTATTGCCTGTAGTTAAAGAATTAAGACGATAGGGGAGGGGTTCTTGAATGCCCTCAATGGTGTTTTGGGAAGGCCATCTGCTCCTGTTCATGGTTCATTTAACAAGCTACTGGGGACAGGCCGTTTGCCCTGAGAGCAACAGGTATAAAAGGACTCTGTCCCACCCTGTGAGGATAGAAGCCACTTGACTTTTTTCAAACCGATGTCACAAGAGACCCGTTCAGCAGTGTTCTCCACCCTGCATTACTTCCATCTTTAATTTCTAACTTAGAATGTGAAAGAACCTAAATTCACCAAAACCAAGCCCAAAACTCAGTCTATGTTATTTGATAAATAATACAAGTATATTTTTCATTTTACCTTCCCAGGTGTCCATAGGTGTATTGTGAATCTGCAAGCAGTAAAACGATCTCCCCTTGCTTCATCGAAATGGCACACTCTTCCAGGGCCTATACATGGAAAACAGTCACATTTTAAACTTCAGGTAACACAGATTTTACTGTACATACTTTTGATTTAGTCTCATACTCATGTCATTCCAAACCCATAAGACCTTCGTTCATCTTCGGAACACAAATTAAGAAATTATAAAATCCAACAAATTCTGCCTAGACAGCATCGCAACCATGTTCAGGGCCCAGAAAGGTAGTAAGGACATCGTTAAAATAGTCCATGTGACATTAGTTTAACCGTAATTTTATGAAGCTACAAGAATACTTTTTGTGCGCAAAGAAGACAAAAATAATGACTTTATTCGTCATTTTTTGACATATTTTAATGATGTCCTTACTAACTTTCTGAGCCTTAAACATGTCAGTTGTGTTACTGTCTATGGAGGGTGAGAAAACTCTTGATTTTCATCAGGAATATCTTAATTTGTGTTCCGAAGATGAGCAAAGGTCTTACGGGTTTGGAACGTCATGAAAGTGAGTAATTAATGACAGAATTTTCATGTTTGGGTAAACTATCCCTTTAATGCAGTCTAAGAAGTCTAAACAAGTTACCAGACAAGGTTGACCTTTCTAACTTTTAACCAAAAAGTGAATCAGCAAGGAGGTGACTTTTTCCCAGCCTTGGGTAAACACATGCAGAACTCAACATGTGAAAACACAGGTTAATCCCTATGGAAAACTCAGCGGGCAGCAGGTGCAATGTGATAGACAGGATGGAGGCAGGTGTTCCAAGTCTTCTTGTGAGCGAGTGTGTGTGTATGTGCGGTTGCCCCTCCTCTGCCTGTCTATGTGTCTCACCTGGTTGACATCTCCCTCTCCGATAATGAAGACCAGCTTGCAGTCTTTCTCCACCACAGTCCTATCCTCCAGCACACCCTGCATTTTCAGTGTGACCTCTTGACCCCAAGCCGGGCTCAGGGCATTCTTGGGACTGGCCTGTAACACCTTCTTCCTTAGCAGACGGTCATCTACAGGCGGTTGGGGTAGTGGAAAGAAAACATGGGGAGGGGAAAGAGATCAACAAGATCATAGTGTCAAACTTGGGATGTTCTTAGTGTGGTGTTAGTGAAGCTGGTTGACCAAGGAGGTCTTTCTGGATAAGCAAGTTAAAGAATTCTGTCATCATTTGCTCACTCTCATGTCGTTCCAAAACTATATGACATTCTTTCTTCTGTGGAACACAAAAGATATTTTAAAGAATGTTTTTGGGTCAAAAAATCCTTTGGGTCAAAAAACAACACTGAACTCTGTTGACTTTTATTGTTTGGACAAAAAACACTGTTGTTTTGAAACAACGTGAGGGTGAATAAGTGATGACAGAATTATAATTTTTGAGAGTACTATCCCTTTGAAGGATTATTTTATTTCCAGAATAAAAATTCCTGATAATTTACTCACCCCAGTGTCATTCAAGATGTTTGTGTCTTTCGTTCTTCAGTCGAAAAAAAATTACGGTTTTGGGGAAAACATTCCAGGATTTTTTTCCATATAATGGACTTCAATGGGAATCAATGGGTTGAAGTTCCAAAAAAAATGTATATACTTCTGAACCATAAATGCTCATTTTGCATAGTTACGATGGAAAGGTCACGCGTGACATAGGCCGAAGTACCAACCCTTTGTACAAAGCGAACGTGCAAAGAAAGTCAAACGCCTTTTACAAAAAGAGGTAAAAGAATGATGTCGGATGATTTTGAAGTTGGAGAAAATGAGATGAGTTTTCACCCTTCCCTACCTTTTTTGAACCGAAGCACACAGACGAAAAACAAACCATGTGTGACTTTTCCAATGCGATTACGTAATGCGTGAAGTCATGCATGTGCATCGCAGAGCTAGTGCAAGATGAGCATTTGTGGTTAAAAAGGTTTTTATTTATTTATTTATTTATTTTTTTTTTTTTTTTTTAGAAAATGACAGATTGAAGACCCTTATTCCTTGGCTGGGATCGTGTAGAGCCCTTTGAAGCTGCAGTTTGGACCTTCAACCCACTGGCTCCCATTGAAGTCCATTATGAGGGGAAAAATCCTGGAATGTTTTCCTCAAAAACCTTAATTTAAATGACATGGAGGTGAGTAAATTATCAGGAAATTTTAATTCTAGGAGTGAACTAAGGTTTTAAGCACATCAGCAAAATGCTGTAGACCAACATCCAAAACACAACATGCTAGTGACCAGAAATACTGGTATAGAATGCACTCTTAAAAATAAGGTTCTATATTAGCATCTATAGTTCCATGAAGAATTTTTAGCCTTAATAGAACCTTTGCATAGAACAAAAAGTTCTTTATAGTAGAACAATGTTCTTCACACTAAATATGGGGTCACTTTGGTGAAATTTTGTGGGCAAAAAATGTTACTTGTTTGACTTTGATTGTACGAAGCATGTATAGCCCCACAGAAGGTACTTTCAAACCAAGCAGCTTTTTGTTGGTCATCATGGCGAATCCCTGTGACCAGCTTGACCCCTTTGCGAAATCTGCATTGGGAAATCTTTGTCCTAGTATGACATTTCCAATGATGTGAATTTGCCAAACAACAGGAAATGTGACCACACTAAAAGGTTCCTTTTTGAGACCAAAATCTTTCTAATCTACGGCATTACTGTGAAAATCCTTGTGAAACTCAGACTTAACAAATATATGCCAGCATGGACATCTTACCTGTAATGTCCTTCCAGTCATCTGCTACAAACAGCTCCTCAAAGCTGCTGGTGGTCCATTCTTCTGTCTCAAAGTCTGGAAAAAGTGTATCCCCTGAGCTATCCCTTTCTTCCACTGCTTCAATTTCCATAAAACGAACTGTTTTTCCAAAGCTGGGAGTCTTTGTCAGTTTTCTGCTGTCCTCTGTGTCTGCCTCAATGGTCTCAGGTGGGCTAGTGTGAGAATTTGAAGAGATGGGTTCATAGGATGGGTCACTGCTTGAGTCAGTAGCATCTGTGGACATCATCTCCTCTGCCAATTTATTGTCCATTTTATTTTTCGTCTCAGTTCCGTCTTCATCCTCTTCGTCTTCTACTGCTGTCTCCTCATCCTCCTTTCCTGTGATATTCATTCCCTGCAGCTTCTTGATTGGTTCTTGAACCACCTGCCAGGGCTGCAAAATAGCTTCTTCACTCTTTACCTCCTCTGATTTTACAAACATCTCAGACTCCAACGTTGTCTCCTCTGGTTCTCCCGATTCTGGTTCCATGTCTCTACACGGTGCTAAGGATACCATTTATCTCTTCTTAAAAGTGCTGAATGTCTTCCCAGCACACGCCACACACCAGTTCTGTAGAAATTGATGTCGCTGCTGCTCAACTGCCAAACTGATGAGCACCCGTGTCCATTAGTGACAGCGTGTAGTATTTTTTAAAGCACGGCGTCCACATGGACTCTATTAGAATTATCACGGAAATGCATCGCTACATGACATAAATCCCATCCGTGGTCAGTCCATTTACTGGAGATTTTGTAAAAGGGTCCTCGTTGAAATGTTTTGCAGTGGAGACGCAGAAAATGATCAATGCATGAGAATTGTGTTGAAATGTAAAGCCCTACTGGTCAGTAGAGTTGTGTGCAGTGATAATCTGTTGGATTAGAAGAGCAAAATCTAATCTGCCCCAACGTCTGTAAGCTTCTTAATGACTTCATCACGTCGTCCCATAATGCAGTTTCCATGAATGCATCCACCAATAAGAAGACTTCAGGGACTGGTAAACATACACTACCATTCAGCAGTTTGGATTTGACAAAAAAAAAATTCTTTGACCTGTTTTATGCTCCCTATGGCTGAATTTATTTGATCAAACATACAGAAATATTGGTATATATTATAGATGTTTTTTTTTTTTAGTATTATTATTTCTATTTACATTTTACTATATTTAGGGCCCGAGGACCCTATTGGAATTGCTCAGTTTCTTCTTCTCCAAAATGAATCACATTTTTGAGGGCTCATGAAACTTTGTGTACACGCCAAAAGTGGTGACAATTTACATCTGATATGGGTTGCAGAAGTGGGTGTGGCAAAATGTCTCAATAGCGCCACCTATAAAATTTCAATTAAGTGCCCCTTGAACTATGTTTCACATACATGTACAAAATTCGATAGACACATGTAACACACCAATACCTACAAAAAAGTTCTGCGGTACAAAGTCCGAAACCCAACAGGATGTCTGTTATTTTGAAATTTCTTCTTATGTTGTTTTTGCCATTTTCAGTCATTGTATTTAGAGATTTAAACAGATCAACACAAAATTTGGTCAGTCTAATCTGAAGCCATTTGTGACCTTGTATTTTGCGAAAATCTTGAGTTTTCGTTGAAGGGCGTGTCCGTGGCGGCCTGACAAACTTTGATGTTTTGCAATGAAACAGGAAGTTGTTAGAATTCAGGCATACAATGTCCAATTGGTACCAAAATTAACATAATAAGTGTCCTGCCCTGAACACATGCCTATGCCCATATTCGGTTATAGTCATAACGCCACCTGCTGGCAACAGAAAGTGACGTTTTGTGCTGTAACATACTCCTCCTAAAGATTTAATGACAACAACATTATATTTGGTCAGTCTAATCTAAAGGCCTTTATGATGTTAAACTGCGAAGATCTTGATTTTTCGTTAAAGGGCGTGTCCGTTGGCGGCGTGACAAAGTACGTTGTTACGCTATGGAAAAAGTAGTTGTTGTAACTCAGCCGTACAATGTCTGATCTGCCCCAAATTTCACATGTTCGATAAGAGTTCTGACCTAAACACATCTAAACACCAATATTTCGTCATAATCATAGCGCCACCTGCTGACAACAGGAAATGACTTGTTTTACACTAACTTAAACATGCAATGTCCGATCTGCACCAAACTGCATGTTTAGTAAGAGTCCTGGCCTCGAGACATCCAAAGGCCAATATTCAGTTATAATCATAGCGCCACCTGTTGGTGACAGGATATGTCATGCTTTACACGCAAACATACCATGTTCAGTCTGCACCAAACTTCATATGTTTGATAAAAGTCTGGCCTAAAGATCTACATGCCAATATTTGATTATAGTCATAGTCTATAGTCTATGGCAGGAAGTTTGGCACATATAACTGACTGACATATTTCTCCTATATTTACCACTTCAAATGCATATTGCTTACTGTTCACTGTTTTCCTAAAACCACCGGGTGGCGGTGACCCCAGGTGCGGGGCCCCTTTCAATGCTGCTTGCAGCTTTCATTTAAAATGTAATTTATTCCTGTCATGTCAATGCTGAATTTTTAGTCTTCAGTGTCACACAATCAGAAATCATTTAAAAATAATAATATTACTATTTTTTCAAGATTTTTTTGATCAGTAGAAAGTAAAAAATAACAGCATTTATTTTGAAATTTATTGATGGATATATTGATTGATTGATTGATTGTTTGATTTTATTTTATTGTAACAATATAAAAGTTTCATACACACACACGCACACTAAAAAACTTAGTGAGCCTAAACTATGGTGTGTATTCAAATCCAATTTTAACTATGTTGGCACAACTAAATTTAAACAAATATTTATCTAGATACTGTTTAAAGGTACAAAGAAAAGCCTTTGCCATATTCCCATGAGGAGAACGGGCATTGACCGAAGATAACACACTCTGAACACCTGAACAGGTTTTTCCAGGTTTGCAACATGCCAAGTGTGGACGAAACATCAATGAGCCATGCATAATTTCAAGACAAGACAAGCCTTTAAATGTCCTATGTGATTGTTTTACACTTACTAAATTCACAAAACGCTCAAATACGTATTAAAAACAACAGTCAATCACTCACACTTGGCTGGCAACAATAACATTTAGCCAGCTTGTCCTTCAATTTAAATGTCAAAATATGGTAGCTTGTTGAGTGAAACATGAACATATTAAGCAGTGTCATTAGTGTGTTAAATTCAACCTTAAAAATTCAGTACAAGTACATGGATGTGACTTTATATGCAGCTTTGAGAATGTTGATCTTGGTTTTGTCTCTAAAGATGAAACACACTAGAGAGTTTTACTTGCTTTCTGCATTCTCTAGAGGCAGTTGGCACTGTTTATGGCATGCGTAAGATTAGCAAAAAGGCCACAGGACTGATTTCCTATTTAACCTGTGCTTTATAATGGTACTTAAACAGCTGTGGTGGAGTAGTGTTCTGTTTGTGAATAGTCACTAAGCTGATGACCAAGCGACTTGTTGTTTGAAACAATGACATTGAATAAAACTGATTAAAATGACTCATTGGTTTTTTATGTAAAAAAAGACTCATGTTTGTTTATCAGCTTGGCAAGCTCAAATCTTTCAGCTGCAGATTGCCACATATTGTGGAAATCTTGGCAACTAGATTGTCTGCAAATGCCAAATGTAAAATCCCCAAACAATTATTAAAATCTAGGTGGAAATGAAGGTAGTTTTAGAGAGCGAACTCTACAAAATCAAGTCCTGATTGAAAATAAGATGTGCAGTATATTGAAAGTTATATTTTATTCACCATCCAGGATTTACAATGTGTTGACTATAAGGTTTCAGTAAGTTGCTCATCTTATTTGAAGTGGAACCTGACACCAGTGAATCTCAAGTGCTTTAATCTGCACTTAGATTCATTCCTAAGACTCTGTCACTTAAGGCATGGATCTGTTTGCCAAGTGCTAATATGCATCTGTATATTTAATGTAAATTTACACATAACATGGAAGCTCATTTGGCATTTTTATAAGCCACAATCCAAGGTTACATATATTGTTTGTCCAGTCGGCTTCAGATGTCTCTGTATCTCAGACAGCCATATGGCAAGTAGAGTTTCCATTAGAGACTATGAGAGAGCTCCTTAATCCAAAGGCCCAAGCACCTTGTCTGTTGGGGATTATGTCTTTCCAATTAACCTAAATTCTCTGTTTTTTTCCCCCTCACTGTCCATTTCACCTCATCTGTTTGTAAGCTTAAAAGGTGCAGATGATTGCCTGGCTAGATTAAGTGAATCATTTTTCTGTATGCACATTTTAATCTAGTTTAAAATGACAGTCTGAGCTTTTCCTCATCATTTTGTCCACAGAACATTTCTTTAATACCATGTAATCTTTGAGACTCGCAGTTGCCGCTACAATGAATTTCTCTCAGACATACTCATATTTGTTTGTTTTTTATCTTTGACTGATAACTGTTGTTTTTCAACTGACTGGTTTCAAGGGAATATTTTATTAGATTTGTAGGCAGAACATGCAGAGTTTTGTTCATACATGAATACACTTTTTGGATGAATTCAATGCTCAGATGTACATTAATTATGTAATATACACATACATACACTCTCACACATGTTTGTTTTTGTGAATTGTGGGGACTTTCCATAGACTTCTATAGTTTTTATACTGACCAAACGATATTGTCTATCCCCTAACCCAACCCTAACCCTAAACCTAGCCCTCACAGAAAACATGTTTGCATCGTTACACTTTCAGATAAACACCATTTACTATTTTTAATAATTTTTTAACATTCCCCACAATGTCAAAAATTTCAGGTTTTACTATCCTTGTGGGGACATTTGGTCCCCACAATGTAGCAAAAACAAGTACACACACACACACACACACACACAATTTACATTACATTGTTACATTTGTAAGACTGCATACCTTTACAAGTATTTAGGAAGTTAGTCTGTTTCAGTTAACAAGTGAGGAATTGCGAATGTACAGTAGTGGCCAAATGTAAAATCTTGCCTAGAAAAATAAAATCTTCACCCTTTATTCAAACCTTTCTTTGTTAGGGAGTTTGTAAGCTAATGTGTAAAACTAATGTAAATGCTTGTTTCATTTGTAATAATGCAAACATGACGAACTGTGTCATACAAAGACATATGACACATGCACGAAACTTATTGAGTACTGCCCTGAAGAATGACTGCTGTAAAAACAAGGCAGGACCAACCTAATGTTAATGTCATTATATTTTCTTTAGAATTATAGAAATAACTGATTATATTGCTTTCAATTTTCGGTCAGCTTTTTGTTTTTCCTATACATTTTGCATAGTAAAAAAAAAATAAAATAAAATAAATAAATAAATAAATAAAAACTTACATTCCATGATAAGCTGTAGTTTGCCTTTTTGCTAAATTGTTTTGCCAGTTAAATATCTTAACCAAGTTGTGCAAGTTTTTTGTTCTTTACAATTTTGATTTTGCAGGGTCATATACACTAGCAGTCAAAAGTTTTTGAACAGTACGATTTTTAATGTTTTTTAAACATGTTTTTCTGCTCACCAAGCCTGCATTTATTTGATCCAAAGTACAGCAAAAACTAAAAAGTATTTTTTAGCATCATAACTCCAGTCTTCAGCGTCACATGATCCTTCAGAAATCATTCTAATATTCTGATTTACTGTTTAAGAAACATTTATTATTATTATTAATAATATTTAAAACAGTTGAGTACATTTTTTAGGATTCTTTGATGAATAGAAAGATCCAAATATCAGCATTTATCTGAAATAAAAAGCTTTTTAAACTTTATACACAATACCATTCAAAAGCTTTTTTTGGGAAAGAAAAATAGAAATTACTTTTATTTAGCAAGGATGTTTTAAATTGATCAAAAGTGATGATAAAGACATTTATAATGTTACAAAATATTTCTATTTCAGATAAATGCTGTTTTTCTGTACTTTCTATTCATCAAAGAAACCTGAAAAAAATCTCTTTTCAACATTATAATAATACTAACAACAACAACAACAACAACAATAATAATAATAATAGTTTTTTTTGAGCCGCAAATCAGAATATTAGAATGATTCTGAGGGATCATGCGACTGGGGTGATGATGCTAAAATTCAGCTTTGAAATCACAGGAATAAATTACGTTCTAAAATATATTAAAATAGAAAACAGTTATTTTGAATAGTAAAAATATTTCAAAATTTTACTGTTTTGCTGTACTTTGGATCAAATAAATGCAGGCTTGGTGAGCGTAAGGAAAAAAAACCCATTAAAAATCGTACTTTTCACAAACTTTCGGGTGGTAGTGTAACACAGAACATTGATTAATGCTTCATTTACTGTCTTTACTTCCACATACTGAGCAGGTGCAATGGACATTCACATATTTGGAAACCTGACAGCTTCCAGGATATATCTTATTTAGTATTTTAAACTGATTTTTTTGTGAAATACACAACTTACGAATAAAAGTCATGTTTAATATTCTCAGCACAGGCTGTCCAATAGAACTAGGATTTTTTCATTATTACATTCCTTGTCATACACTAAATCCAACTTTATTATGTCACCATCATCCTAATAAGCTGAGTTACACTACTACGTATAATTCTCAAAAACATAAGATTATTGTTTGTGCGTACGTGCGTGTGTGTGTGTGCGTGTGTGTCTATGACGTCCCCACAACGCTCTCCCGTAACCCCGCCCAGCGGAGAGTGACGTTTGGACTAGAATGTCGCCAGTTCACCTCAGTTCCAGACATGGCAGCGTTGAGACAGGAGCATCGGTATGGACTCTCCTGTGGAAAGATTAATAAAAGCATTCCCAACAAAACCATTTTTCACGTCAAGCTAACCGACACCGCCATCCGGACGCTGGAAGCTTATAAGAATCTCAAGGTAACGCGTTTGAATGTATTTCGCAAGTGTTTATTTGCTCCACTGACCTCAGTGGGACAGAAAGAAAAGTTCAGAACTCAGAACTTCAAAACATTTCCTCCCGTTAGTTGTTTGTAAAGTGTTAATTTGTTTACCCAGAGTCCGTCGCTTTAAGTGCCATATGCTGTCTTGCCAGGGACAGATAACGTTAGTAACAGGAAGAAAATCGGACACATCCAGTTGTTACTGTTGCGTTAAAGTTCGCTTGTATTTAGTTTTGCTTATTTGTTGTTTTAGCTGTTACAAAACAAAAGAAAATATCAACCGTGTTATTTTTGCGTTAAGCCAGTTGGAATTGGCTTTGCGAAATCTCCTGTCTTCCTCTTTAGATTCAAAGTCGCCGCTTTATTTTTTCTGACAAATGATACGAAATGCAACATGACACTTAATGCTAAACACTGCGTTACTTATAATTACTGTCATTTTAAACTGAAGATGAAAATTGTTTTTTTACTCATAACACTCACGGGGATCTTACGGTCTGAGAGGGGCTCAAGGCTCAAGCTCGATCTTATGAACTATAAACGTTGAGTAGCATTTAGCAATTTAAATAGTCGCCGAGCTGTTTTTTTCATTTCCCTGTAAATATTTTATTGACTCATATTCGAGAGTAACATTTCAATTTGCTGCACAGGTTTAGCAAACCAGATTAAAAGCGCATGTAACCTCGTATTGTTTCTTTAGGTGGTGTTTAAGATTAAGTTTATAATTAGTTCTTCAACTATAAACTATTGGTTAACTTAAATAAGCGTATGCCAGCTGCTCGGCATCTGAAATGATGTTTAAATCCTTATATATGTTGTTACAAATCTCTACGACTTTGTATTTTCCGCAGAACACAAAAGGAAGATGTTCTATAGAGTGACAGCGTCAGTCCCCATTCACTTTCATTGTTTATTTGTATGAAATACAACATGAATGGGACTTGAGGCTGTCAGTCGGTAACATTGTAAATAAAATCTCCTTCTGCGTTCCGTGGAAGAAAGAAAGTCCGGCGGGTTTTAAACAGCATGCGGTTGAGTATAATATAACAGAATTTATTTTGGACGAACTATCCTTTTAAATGTCATTTTCGCCTCACGTAAACGGTAATTCCTTGTCAGTTAAACGCCGTTAAGTAATCAATACATTTCTCATTGTCACCGTCGGCGCGACAGCACAGATTCCAGTAATATCAATAATATCCCAGCGGTAAAACGTGTACGCCAGCTGGACGGGGCACTTGGCCAGTTAGCTTCACCTCAACCCAAGCGCTTCTTGTAGATGATTGGACGATAAAGGTGTGTTTTTGTTGGCGTGCTCTGTCGTATTGTTGTCAGTCCTTTAAACGCTTGGACGCCGTCCCGATGCCATCGCTCATTGGTCAGTCAGGCGGTGTAGAATGTCGTTTGACCCAATCAGAACACGAGAAGACTTCCTAGCGCTTGCAACAGGAGCTCGATAATGAATGTTCTATTGTCAATCATATGTGACGTAGCAGAAAGTGTGAAAAGTAGAAATAAATACGGTGGTCAAAATAATCTTTTGGGGTTGGGGGAATTTTTCTGACAACTATATGTTTTTGTCAGCAAGTGTACAAGTTATTTATAACTGCCCCGTTTCATTTACCTGAACGGTTTCACTCAGTAACTTAAGTCACAACAATACAGCAGGCAGTCTGTCAGTGTCAGAAATTTACAGTAAAAATGCCTTAACATGCAGTGAAACAAAAATGCCCTCTGCTATAAATTCCTCTGTTTTGTATTTGCATTATACTTTGTAAAATTCAGATGTTAAGTTAATAAGAAGTATTGACAGTTTATGGTCACGCTATAGCTTTGTGGTCAAGTCAAACATATGATGGGTTTTGGTTTGCATATTAGAATGTTTATCAAATACAAATGAGGTCGGAAGAAAGAAAAACAACAACAACAAGATCATTCATCATATTAATACCAAAGACACGGTCAAGTCAGGTCATTAGATACCTCAGTGTCCTCCTCTGAACTGTGCTCATTATGTTCCTATAAGCTTTCACTGCACCAGAATGTAAAAAACAAAGTTCAAGTTAGCTACAGCAGCAGCAGCACCACCACCCCCTTCAGTAATGTTTAGCCACTAATCCGACCACATGACAGCAAACGCAGAACCTATAAGCCTGTATTTTTTAATAAGCAACTTGAGCTGTGTTGTATGTGTAGGGTGACATTTCGACCTCTCCCTCTAACATCCATAATAGATAAACATGCTTGTTGACCAAAGCTCCAGCTGTACCTTGAAGATAATAAGTGGTATCTTTTGACCTTGCTTAATGGTTTCGAGCTATGCTCAGGGAAGCCTCAGTTTTTTGTTTTTTTTTGTCCATGGTTGTGTCTCAGCAATTTACGTTAGTGATGTGAATGAGTCTGTTTCGTATATGCCGTTAATGTTTCTGGACGTTGGATGAATGTTAAAAGCTGAGTAGAAGAGATGGTTATATAAAAGGCCCATTTGTACACACTTTATGTGGGGGACGAATAATGTCCAGGCCTGCTTGATTTTATCTAAAGCACCTTTAGAAATGTTTTTTTTTTTTTTTTGGAACTTAACTTTAGTTCTAATTAGTGCTAAGGTGGCTAAAAGCCTTTCCCATGATGTCTGCCCTGTCCCACCCCCCACTTCTTCTACACACTCAACATCCTCACACTCATCCATGCCTCACACAATAACATTTGATTGACTCATGTAAGGTCTTTCAAGTTGAGATTTATTAATCGGACACATTCCAGTGCAGATTAGCAAAGCCCGGCCTTGATCTTTAGGCTCGCACAAGCAGAACCATGACACTGCCGAGAGGCCAGTGACAGCCAGCCTTTCATTCTCTCAGAAACAACCCCCCTCACTCGCAGTCTGCATGAATTAATACAGGAGAGAACTGTGCCTCTGTCAACGGGGGCAAGCAAGTAAGAGGAGACTGTAATTACTGTGAAGGGAGGCTAATAGGTAGGCATGATATTTCACCGAAGTTAGTACCTAAACACAGCTTGTGGAAATGCTGGCATTGAGGGTAAACAATTAAGAAAATGAAAACCCTCATGTCGTTCCAAACCTGCATGACTTACTTTTGTGGAGCAAAAACATTGGAAAAATGTTTTTTGGCCATACAGTGAATGTTAATGGGGTCCAGTTGTGTTGTTTTTGATTGTGCGGACAAAAATGTGTAATTTAGTGTTTTGTAGAAGAAAGTCACACAGGTTTGGAATGGAAAGACGAGTTTTCAGTTTTGAAAGTAGCATTTGCATTGTTTTTGTTAACCCTCGTAATTCATTTATGATCTGCATGAATTTGGTGGAACGTAAGCTTATAAAAGTCATAGCTTAATATTTTTCAACTTAAAACATATTGTATCTGATCAGTAACTTTATGTTAATCAGTCAATGCACCGAATGTGACCCTGGACCACAAAACCAGTCATAAGGGTAATTTTTTTTAAAAAAATTGGACATAGGACAATATTTGGCCAAGATGCAACTATTTGAAAATCTGGAATCTGAAAGGATAAAAAAATTTAAATATTGAGAAAATTGCCTTTAAAGTTGTCCAAATGAAGTTCTTAGCAATGCATATTACTATCAAAAATTAAGTTTTGATATATTTATGGTAGGAAATTTACAAAATATCTTCATGGAACATGATCTTTACTTAATACCCTAATGATTTTTGGCATAAAAGAAAACCAAACATATTTTTGGCTATTTATACAAATATACCTGTGCTACTTAATACTGGTTTTGTGGTCCAGGGTAAAAAATGTCAAATTATTGAATGTTTCTGTGTTATTACTATGTTATTACCATATTATAGTCTGTTTGTTACTTAAAAAAATATAATTTTTTCGCAACTTTCACGGTATATGAATTAATAGTTGTGGTGCATTTCACAAGTTTGGTTCCAGTTCTAAAAACAACTTTAATTTTATCTCCCGGGTCTGAAATGCATTTTGAGGGTTCCAGCCTAGAAATTCAGCTGGAGATTATTCATTTCCAAGATTTCATCTTTGCTCTCTAATCCTTTATATAATAATAATAGATGCTAACCAACCTCTTCTACCTTTTTTATTCTGTCCCCAGGGGTCCTTACCAAATCAGCCGGCAATTTGCTTCAAGGGGAACCAGGGGGTAAGATGAATGTGTTTTTCCTCACCCCTCCTGATGCCTAAAAATTGCAATGCTTTAATTAGACCTGATTGTCGAGTCGTGCAGCAAAAAACTCACGGCACCCCTCAGTCGCCTGCATGGTCTCGCAATATTTTATGAGCTCTGAAACCATCGCCTGAAATGGAGAAGGAACTGTAGTTTGCAGTGACGCCACCCTTAGGGCCTGCCCGACCAGATTGGGAACATTTATATAATTATAGCAGCACGCATGTTCATCAGCACAGTTATGAGCCGTAAATTAGAAAAGTGTCAGCGTTTGGATGCGATTCTTGGCTTTCCAGCGGTTTGGCTTATGTGAGAGTATTGTTATTTACAGCTAGTGAAACTGGCAGTGGCGTGCGGTCACACTGTACGACCTAGGTGGATTTTGGGTAGGGGGTGCATTCCAGTGAAACGACTGTAAAGAAAGATGCCTGTGTCTAACCGGATTAGCACATTCAGCCGTAGCACACCTCCCCATCAGCGTCTGCTTGCCACAATCAGCCCCGTCTGATCCAGAAGCGGGACAGGATAGGCACTCGCTCCGCACACAAACGGCGGACTGTGCTTGCGGTCGGAAGCCCGGGAGAGGCTACTCAACACCCCCGAGCTGCTCGCCAGGTTACTGGGTCAGACTGGCGACTGGAAAGGCTTTGTCAAGAGCTCTGGGAAGAGGTGGGGGTGTTGGTAAACCCAAGGGAGCCTCTTGTGTCTCTATGCCTGTTGTCTCAGTGCAGACATGAAAGACCTGCGACAAGGAGGGGGATAACCATGGCCGCCGTGTCTCCTAAAGCATCGTCCGACCCCCACAAATTCCACAATTATAATATGCAAAATACTCTCACATGTAGTCACGCAATATCTGATCTAATGAAGTTTCTTTCCCCTTTAAAATTGGAGTAGTTGTGTCAAGTGTGTAAAACTGGAATCCGTTCTAATTGTCGAATTAGATTTAGTGATTATATCTTTAGCCCATTACATATTCAAATTGTCTGCACTGAATTTAACCGTTCATCCCCTCCTCCTCAGATAATGGGCTGCTGGGCATTAATGAGGTGTTTGAGCCGAGTGTGTGTGTGCGTGCACACACATGTGTGTTTGTATGTGTGTCAGGGTGACAAATTAAGCTATTACAGCTGGGGGTAGGGAGTGATGTTAAGTCCACACTACTGAAACCACGTTATCAGTCATTCTATTAGCCGTAACCTCAGGATGCTTTCACTTCACTCAGGTTTGATATAATATGGGGTATCATAGTTTTATAATGGATGGATATCTTTGAACAGCACTTGGGAGATGCACATTCCCATTTCTGGTCCTGCTTAGCCAGGTAATTTTCGTCCACCTGCAGGAGGGCTCCCCAGTACCAGGGAATTCCCATAAACCTTGTCCTGGCTTGTCTCCAGTTTTTCGAGGTGCAACGTGGAAAAGTCAGGAAGTGCCCTGCTGAGGATTGTCAACTGCCATTTTCCACTATCTTGAGGAGATGGTACACCGAAAATGGAAATTCTGTCAGCATTTATGTCAGTCCAACCCCTGTATCACTTTCTTTCTGTTGTGGAACTCGAAAGAATTTGAGTTACAGTTTAAGTCAAAAGTTTTCATACACCTTGCAGAATCCGCAAAATGGTAATTATTTTACAAAAATAACAGGGATCATACAAATTGCTTGTTGTTATTATTATTATTTTTTTTTAGTACTTATCTGAGTAAGCTATTTCACATTAAATAATAGCTGGCTTTTCTTCAGAAAAATCCTTTAGGTCCCACAAATTCTTTGTTTTTTCAGCACATTTTCACATGTCATTTTTGAGATCCATCTTTTCACACTGAAGACAACTGAGGGACTCATGCAACTATTACAGAAGGTTCAAATGCTCACTGATGCTTCAGAAAGAAATTTAACTTATTTTGTCTTCTGGAAAACATAAAGTAGCTTCTGAAGAGCAGTACTTAATGGAAAAAAAAAACTATGATATTTAGGCAAAATAAGAAAAATGTACACATCTTCATTCTGTTCAAAAGTTTTCACCCCCCCATGCATCAGTGAGCAAAACAGTTTTAATAATGGGAGATGGAAACACATTTTGTGAATATGTCTGAGGCGCAAGTAATTTATTATATATGAAAATTATTACATTCAGTGGCTTCTTCTACTTTTCTTAGTGATATTTAGTGCCAGTTATCAGGAAGTGATGTTCTCTTTGACTAGGTGATATTCCAATTTTGTCTGGAATATTAAATCCACAACTTTGGATTGAAATCCGACTGCTGATTTCTGTAGACCTAAAATTGTTTGTTCACCAACATTCTTCAAAATATCTTCTTTTGTGTTCCACAGAAGAAAGAAATGTGTACATATTTGGAACGACACAAGGGTGGCTAAATGATGACAGAATTTTCCATTTGTGGAGGACTTGTTCCACTGACAGTGTCTTGATAACGTGCGCTCATGTGGCACTTAACAAATAATTTAGCCATCATTGGGTTTTTACAGATGGGGAGCTTTAATTTGCTCGATTCTCTCCATCTGTGGAGGAGGATGATGCAACTAGCAAGAAATAACACAAGAAAAAATGTTTAGAGTAGTAAAATTCCTTTCATATTGCAGCGAGTGATCCCCAATCCTGGAGGATTTATGGAATCTGAATGCTTTTGATGGCGTCACTAGGGATGTTCGGGTTCAGTTTGGATTCTCAAAGACTGGGATTTCACATCATGCAGCCTCATTTTCTTTTGGTAATTGGATTTTTGCTACACAAAATTAGTTATCCAGAGGCTACAAATATAGATGTCTGTCTCAATAAACAGAAGTGGTTCTCAGAGAGTAAAATATAAAGGAGTAACGGCAGTGTCCTGCAGTTTGACAAGCTATATCTGACTTTTTTTTTTTGTAATGCTTGTATTATACATACGTTTTTATGATCTTATATTAATCGAGAGACTAAAACATGGCCATAAGTGAGAGAGCATATTAAATTAAGCGAGCATATTATTATGCACAACCGTGCACTGCAAGTTGCGTTGCGCAATTTTCATAATTCTTTTATGGGTCAGTGACAAATTAGTATGTCTGAGAATGATGGATGTCTGTGATGAAAAAGAGAAAGCTTTGGAAAATCTAGTTTAAAACACATTTGCCAAGTCCTTAAATGTGATTTTTTTTTTTTTTTTTTTGCATTCATGTTGGTATGATATATTTTTGAAAAACTTTTGTGCCATTTGCAAAATTAAACTTCTACATGGTTCTTTTCTGTTTAATATGCATCGGTTTATCTATAGATAACAATGCATGGATAAAATTCTGTTGTAGTTAATCTAAAAATGTCAAGCACTATCACCATCAAATAAAAAGTAATTTTTCTTACATATTGAGTAGACCATATTCAGGGTAGATGAAGTTTGATGAAGAACAAAAAAAGAGCATAAAAAAGAGGCTAATTATTCGGTCTTCTTATTTGACATTTAAAAGTCTGAACTAACCATGTCAAAACAATATTAAAGTATATTTGTAAAACTTAGATTTAGATTTGGTGGACTTTTAATGAGACTTTTTTTTTTTCCCGAAATACAGTTGAAGTCAAAAGTTTACATACACCTTGCAGAATCTGCAAAATGTTCATTATTTTACCAAAATAACAGGGATCATACAAAATGCAGTACTGACCTGAAAAAGGTATTTCACATAAAAGACGTTTACCTATAGTCCAGGAGAGAAAATAATAGTTGAATTTATAAAAATGACTCCTTTCAAAAGTTTACATACCCTTGATTCTTAATACTTTGTTGTTAACTGAATGATCTTTTTTTTGTTTGTTTGTTTAGTGATAGTTCATGTATTCCTTCCTTGTTTGTCCTGAACAGTTAAACTGTCCGCTGTTCTTCAGAAAAATCCTTCAGGTCCCACAAACTCTTTGGTTTTTTTCAGCTATCACTAAACACACACACACACATAAAACACAGCTGTGAATCATTCAGATAACTATACAGTATTTAGAATCAAGCGTATGTAAACACTTGAACAGGGTAATTTTTATAAATTCAGCTATTATATTTATGTGAAATATCTTGTTCAGGTCAGTGCTAAATAAAAAATAACATGCATTTTATATGGTCCCTCTTGTTTTGGTAAAATAATTAACATTTTGCAGATTTTGCAGATTTTGCAAGGTGTGTGTAAACTGTGTAAATGTATATATAATGACAGTTACTACCTAGGCATTTTCACACAAAAAAAAACTATATCAAAATTAAGATAAATTCAGAAAATAAAACAAAAAACACCTGTTTATGACTTTGAGCATACGGTCCAACAGCAGCATGTATTTATGCCTTCCTTAAAGGTTTTCTGAGTATGTGTGTGTGTGTTCTGTGGCATTACTTTGTGTTGGGAGGTGGGGGGTAAAACGTTTTCTCTCTGAGATGTTCTCATGCTAAGTGTGTGTGAAGGTTTAGCTTCCCCCACCCGTCTGTCCCTCTCGTCATTGCTGTGATTGTCTCAACCTGATCCTCTCATTTCTCTCACTGGGGTTCAGCAGTTCTCTATCTCGCACCTCCGTTGAGTGTGTGTACATGAGAGTGTGGTGATGTCTCAGAGAAATTAGTCTAAATACATGTCTGTATGTATTCAGAGTGTCCTCAATGGCATAGATTACTCACTGGATCCGAGGTCGAGGAAGTGCACACCTAGACTAAAATTTGTCTTGGGACCTGTGAAATGTGGTCATTTGTGGTTGAGTGTCTCTGTTAGTTTCTGTGCTTGTCCAAGCCAGGGCCTCTGTGTGTGTGTGTGTGTGTGTGTGTGTGCGAGCTTGGCTTTTTTTCCTTCTTGAAAGCTAATTAGAATGACAATAAGAGGAATGAGCGTAGAACGCCGAGAGTCTCTGGCAGCAGAGGCGGTGTGGGGGGAGCTGTCCCACGTGTGAATGAAAGGGCACACGCCGATTCTTTCATCCAGATGTGACGTGCTCGCCAACGTGCACAGAGACCCGAGTGCCTGTCTTGTCTGGGGCCCAGTGTTTTGACTGGCAGAGCTGTTTGCTGTTTTCTGCACGCTCTTGCCAGGCCGTCTTTGACAAGGTCCTTGCAAGAGCAGGGAGGATATGCTTTTTAATGTCTTTTTTTAAAATAATAGTGTGAGCTTAGCCAGGGCTCAAAATTTGCTTAGAGCCAAATGTAAAAAGTTGCTTTGGCAAGTACATAAAAGGAGTTGGTCACCAGTTACTTACTGTACGTAATGCAATGTATAAGAATTGCAATTTGTGTTTATGTTGTCAAAGTGGGTTTTTGGTAACACTTCACAATAAGGTGTCATTTGTTAACATTAGTTACTAACTAATGTGAACGAACAATGAACAAAACATTTATTGCTCATGCAAATGAAGACCCTTCTTCCTCGGCTGGGATCATTTAGAGCTCTTTGAAGCTGCATTTAAACTGCATTTTGGAAGTTCAAACTCACAGGCTCCATACAAGTCCAATATATGGAGATAATTCCTGAAATGTTTTCCTTAAAAAAAACATTTCTTTACGACTGAAGAAAGAAAAACATGAACATCTTGAATGACAAGGGGGTGAGTAAATTAATAAATTAGTAATGAACCTTGTAAAAACTTGTCGTTCCAAATCCTTAAGACTTTCATTCATCTTCGAAACACAAATGAAGATATTTTCAACCTGAGAGATTTCTGTGTCTCCATTGAAAGTCCATTCCAACAAAACTTTGACTTTTCAGAAAGTTTAAACACCTCTTAAAATTAATCCAGATGAATCGAACAGTGTAATCCACGCCTTCTGAAAAAACAAAATCACTTCATGAGATGACACAAACGCTTTATATTTCTCAACATTAGAAAAACACTGAGGGATGTTCTCATGTCACGCAAACTTGTTTTTAATCTTCTGCAAGAACCAGTGAGGTTTGTTCTCACGCATCAAACATGTCACTTTTCTTAGGTTTCATTAAAAATGTCTTCATTTGTGCCTTAAAGATGGATCACTTTATGCTGTACAAACCAAAATATGAGGAACAAGCATGGTTTTCATGCTTTTGTGACAGGTTCAGGATTAGAGTAGAAGTTCACTTCTAGACTTCCTTATAATTTACTCGCTCCCATGTCATCTGAGATGTTTATGTCTTTCTTTCTTCAGTCGCAAAGAAATGAAGGTTTTTGAGGAAAACGTTCCAGGATTTTACTCCATATAGTTGACTTTGCAGTTTCAGTGCAGCTTCAAAGGGCTCTACACAATCCCAGCCGAGGAATAAAGGTCTTATCTAGCCAAACGATTGGTCATTTTCTTTAAAAAATTAAAATTGATATACTTTTTAACCGCAAATGCTCATCTTGCACTAGCTCTGTGATGTATGTCTTCACACATTACGTAATCACGTTGGAAAGGTCACACGTAGTTAGTCCTACTTCCGTGTACTTCGGTTCAACGTGGTTGGGTAGGGTGATTAACTCCATCTAATTTTGTCCACCAACCTTAAAATCATCCTACATCGTTGTTTTACCATTTTTGTAAAGGGCATTTAGTCGGTACTTCTGCCTACTTCACATGTGTCCTTTCCAACATCATTACATAATGTGCAAGGTCGGGCTAGTGCAAGACGAGCATTTGTGGTTAAAAAGTATATACTTTTTTAGTTTTAAGAAAATGACAAATCATTTTGTGAGGCAAGATTCTTATTTTTGGGCTGGGATTGTGTAGAGTTTGTCTTCAAACTGTTGGCCTCCATGGAGAAAATTCCTGTAATGTTTTCCTCAAAACCCTTAATTTCTTTGCGAATGAAGAAATTCACATCTTGGATGACATTGGGGTGAGTAAATTTAGAAATATTGAAACAAAACAGCAAAATAACTCGTCATAGGGACAAAAATAGTTTCATAATGCACAAACAGTTTCATGATCCCTGATTTCAGCGGTCTTCCCATTAAGTTCTAGATGTTTTTTTTTTGTCGTGCATACCAAGATCCTCAAGTAAAGCATTTTTGGTTTCAAAAGTGTCTTCCTGTGAAGATAAATGTGATTGATGTGGAAAGCGTGTGGTGTGTGTATATGAAACCCTTCCAAAAATGTTGTACTGTACATCTCGCAGCTTTAAATGGCTGAGTGGAGCCAAGAATCGCAAGGGAAGATCACAGACACTTCAGGCCTTTCATGCGCAAACACACACAGGGCACGCTCACAGTTCTGACGTGCCTGGACCGACTTCTGAAAGCTCTGTGTATATCGGCCACACCTCTCAAACTTTGTCTGTGTAGCATCTTTCTTTGAATCCCTGACACTTAAAACCACTCATATTATTGTCTCCTTTAATTTAAATGTTCTTTTTTCTTTAAGCTCCTTTGCGTCGTGTTGTGGTTGACGTGGATGGGTTGTGGCAGTTTTCAGTCACATGAGTAGATCCATTGATTCCGTGGCTGCAGCGGGGGGCTTTGGCTCGACCCAGCAGGATAGGATAGTTTTTCGTCAGATGGGTTGTTTAAATCTTATTTGAAGAGCATTCACGGCCACGTCTAGCCGTCACGTGGATGTATTTAGAAACGGAAACCTCTTTCAGGTTTGTTTTTGTTCGTGTAGCTGGTCTGTCACGGCCATCCAGCAGGCTAGAGTGTGACTGCTTGGGGAAGTGAGCAACAGTCTTGTAAATAAACATTGGCTTGAGAACAAGTTGTTTTGACCTGTTTCTATCCTGAAGCTTTGAATGAAGACCTTTGTATGACAAGCTTAAAAAAGAACAACCTGTGCATACCATTTCCACCTCAGAGTATATACATATATTACAATTGTGACTACTCACTTTAATTGCAACCTATTTTTTTCTGTCACACAATTACATCTTGGCTCAAAATTGCAACTTGGAATTGTGCCTTAAATCTTACAGTTGTGACTCCAAGGCTTACTTTTTTGTCTCATAATTGTGAAACAACTTTTTTTCACAGTTGTGACATTCAGTTCTTGCAATTTTTGTTAGATAAATATTATAGGTAATTTTATACAGTAAAGTTTTATTTGTTAATATTACTTAAACACATACTTAATACTTCTAAGGCATTTATTATTCTTAGTTCATTTTACAATCAACATTTACTGATATATTATTCAAAAGTTTTATCTTTGTAAGTTTTAGTTTAAATTGTATCTCTTGTTGTATTTGTATTGTAGTTGTATTTTTTTTTTATGTACACTACCAGTCAAAAGTTTTTGAATAGTAAATTTTTTTGTTTTTTAAAGAAGTCTTTTCTGCTCACCAAGACTGCATTTATTTGATCCAAAGCACAGCAAAAACAGTACTATTTTAAATTATTTTTACTATTTAAAATGACTGTTTTCTATTTGAGTAATTTAAAATGTAATTTATTCCTCTGATTTCAAAGCTGAATTTTTTGCATCATTACTTCAGTCACATGATCCTTCAGAAACCATTCTAATATTCTGATTTGCTGCTCAAAAACATTATTATTATGTTGAAAACAGCTGAGTAGAATTTTTCAGGTTTCTTTGATGAATAGAAAGTTCAGAATAACAGTATTTATCTGAAATAGAAATCTAATTTAATAGAAATTGAATGCATCCATGCTAAATAAAAGTGTTAATTTCTATTTCATTTTAGATAAATACTGATCTTTTCGGTTTTAAATATTGATGATAGTAGTAGTAGTAGTAATAATAATAATAATAATAATAATAGTAATAATAATAATAATAATAATAATAATAATAATATAAATGTTTCTTAAGCAGCAAATCAGAATATTAGAATGATTTCTGAAGGAAATGAAGACTGGAGTAATGATGCTGAAAATTTAGCTTTGATCACAGGAATAAATTACATTTTAAAATGTATTAAAATAGAAAGAAGTTATTTTAAATAGTAAAAATATTTCATAATATAACTGCTTTTGCTGTATTTTGGATCAAATAAATGCAGGCTTGGTGAGCAGAAGAAACTTCTTTAAAAAAAAACATAAAAAAAATCTTACTGTTCAAAAACTTTTGACTGGTAGTGTATATGAGCTAGTGAACAATAAACTGTATTTGAATTACTTCCCAATTTATTTTAATTTATGTTAACGTTTTATTAATGTTAACAAGGATTAATAAATGTATCAAATGTTTTGCTCGTTGTTAATGTCGGTTAATGCATGAACCAATGTTTTAATTATTGTGTTACCATAATATTTTAAACGTTATCTCACATGCTTTTTTTACACTGAGGCAAAAAAAGTCTTCAAGAACCACTATTGTTAACATCATTTGAAGAAATGACTTGAGAGTGTGTGTCTGTGCTTTAATTTTAAGTCTGTCCAGGCCTGATGCTATCCTTAATTGCTAAACGTTCCATGAAAGTTTATCTGATTTCCCCGCATTTTCACATCAATCTTCTAGCAAGTGTATAAAAATACAAACACTACACATGCTGAGCGAGAAGCCTGCCTTGAGCCTTTCAAAGCTGGCGACATGTATGAATTTTTGAAATGTGCGGCATGAACCAATCAAAACGTAGAAAACTGTTCCACTATTGTAATCTCAGAGGCCAGTGAGGCTGTGGACGCCCCCATAGACCTGCCTCTACTTAATTTGCGCAGACTCGTCACTATAGTAACTGATAGGCGAGTGGAGGATGGCTTCTGGCTGCTGTGTGAATGGGGTGCATATGAAAGCAGCATGCGGGGTGCTCTCCTCCCCCATTACCGACACACACATATATACACACACACACAGGGATGGTTATGGAGTCAGGTCGCCCAGTGCTTACTGAGCTTGACAGATTAGCCCTCAGGTGCTAGAGAGGAGAGAGAGAGAGACAGATTTTGCTTGGCATCCGAGGCAGTTCCTCAGGGGATGAAGCAGCCACCACAACCCCCTCCACCACCCCTCCTTCAGCTCCGCAACTTCTCATCGCCAACCCCCTTTATCCTTAAACCAACCCCCATGCATCAACAGACATTCACATCTACCCCCTTTGATTCTTCTCCATTTAAATGTAACGGACTTCAGCATGGTACCACCACAGAGTGATTTAATGTGAAAGGCAGGCAAGCTTGTGCGTTGTATTTACAAAAGTGACTCATGGCACACTCATCGATCATATCATAAATGGTGTGATTGAGAGCTCCGGAGTTTTTGAGAATTATGACAGCGTTTCCCATAAAGCAGTATGAGTTATCCGTCTCTCAAAATGCCACTTGTTAGCACTATTATTATTTAATCTCTCACACTACAAGACTCGTCAACCTTTCATGTGTTAAATCTGGGACTAGTCTGCCGCAAAAAGCTTGGTTTGCTAACTCGTAATATCACATTTGTACACTTGTGACGCACTGAAGTTTATTGGTTTGGAATCTGGCTGACCAAATGTCAGGTGTACTGTCCTGACTAGTGAGACAGCGGCGTGGAGGAACAGCCAATGAAACTGTAAGAGTGAAAGAGGAGGGTGAGAAATCCAAAAGTTACTCAAGTACTATCTGATTCATAGTACACTCATGTTTGGGCTCTGTAAGATTTTATTCAGCAAGGGCACATTAAATTATTCAAAAGTGACTGTAAAGAATTTTCGGAATGATTTCTGAAGGATCATGTGAGTGGAGTAATGGCTCCTAAAAATCCAGCTGTGTCATCAGAGGAATACATTTCTTATTTAAGAACAAAAACGGCATCTTAGTGTGAACAGAAGGCCAAAATGGAGAGAGAAAAAAATGCAAATTGTATTAGCGTGGACAAGGCCTAAGACTATGGCTTTGCGACTTTTCCAAATTTGATCGATTAATTTGAATTTAATGTTTTGCCATGATTTTATTTTTTAGAAATTGAGGAGTCATGATTTTAAATAGAAATATTACCAGGTGTTAAAATTAGACAATCTGACTGTACGCCAATAATAACAGTAAAAAGAAAAGAATGATGCAACCACATGTCGGCGCACGTCGAGTGCAACAGTCAACCGTGTCAATGTTTACATAGAATAAACAATAGAAAAGCGGCACAAAAGAATAAAAAACCTGTAAAGAACTACTACTGTATGTCTGATATTTCATGTTTGCATCATGGTGACAGGCTGAAAGTGGCTGTTCATTTGTTTTTTTTACACAACATTTATAGTTAATGGTCTACTGGTGTTATGCCTTCAGTCATTTTGAATTTGACTTTTTTAAAGCATTTTCCTCCTGTTATTTCTAAACATATAATATGTATAAGACAAGTTTGTACAAGATGTAGTTGTAATTCATGCATCTTTTCTGCAAAAGTATTTAACAAGTGATTTGTTTAACATTTACATCATGTTCTTCATATGTGGTGCACTTGGAATATAATTTTCTTTACCTAGAGGGTTGAATCATGTTGTAGTTACATTTTCAAGTTGACTAGTTAAAATTCGTAAAAAAAATAAATAAATAAAACGAGAATTGGTCAAACATTCTGTAAAAATCGAGATTTTTTTTTTATTTTTCCATATCACCCAGCCCTACCTAAGACTGAACATTGAAACTGTAATATATTTTGGCTTCTACTCTTCTGTTTAAGTGTTTTGTGAAAATCTTTGAGAGTGAATCAGTTTGTTTCACAATTCACTAGGTTTCAATTTGAATCAAAAGATATTTTTTGCATTCAGAGTTGATTCGATGATTCAGTTCAGTTATTGTTGGATTTGTTAAAGGGGACATCGAATGCCCATTTTTCCACAAGTTGGTATGATTCGTTAGGGTCTTGATGAAATATCTACAACATACTGTGGTTAAAATTCCTCAATGGTCATGTAAAACTAAAAAACAGTCAAAAACAGCTCTGTTCACAGTGACCTGTTTCGGTGCATATCTCTTTAAATGATAATGAGCTACTGCTCACTCCACCCCTCTTGTTATCATCAAAAACAAAACTAATTCTATCAACTAACATTGGTTATTGGTTATTGTTGTACAACAGCTTGAGTGCGGAAAAAATGGCAGAGAGCATACAACTGGCTGAGGGCGTAAATATGCTAATACATGGCAGCCCGTCAGCAATTGTGGGCGGGGCCTAAGCAATGTGACGTCATACTGCTTAAAAAATGGCTTTATAATTTAAACTGTTTAGGTTTTTTGGGGGTTAAAAAAAAAGAAGTGATAGGGTTTTTATCATTGTAGAATGGTGTCCACACACTGCTAAGACACATTTATATGTAAATCCCATGTAAGAGTGAATTTTGCTTCTGATGTCCCCTTTAAATACTTCCTGTAATGTGTCTTGCATTAGAAAAAGAAGACAAACTGCTTCAGACTGTACCAACAGTAACTTGTGTGCACTTTAGTCTCACAGTGTGCGGTTAGATGTTGTGTCTGTGGATTTGAGAGGAACATATGCCCAGTTCATAATTCACAGTTCCCGTAATTCCTCCATCTTGCCCTTTATATAGCGGATTACCATTAGTGCTGTAATCTCAAGCTCTGTCTCTCTCTACTCTCCACTCACTCTTTCTCCCCCACCCCTCTTTTTGTTTTTTTCGGATGAGTGGCTCTGTCCGTTTCGGATCAGGGGGTCATGTAGTCCCGTTTGTCGTTCCTGGGCAGGGATGCCCCAAACCCCGCCCTTCCCCCCATCCCCTTCCAACAGGCCACACGTTCCTGCTGCTTATGAATAATATAGGCCAAACTCCGTGCCATCGCATGTGGCGGGAACAAAAGACGAGCGCCTCGCAGGAGCCGTAGACGAGCGCGCTGCGTGAAGAGAACAATGGTGACGATCGCAATGAAGACCGACTTTAGAGTAGACGGAACCAGCGGAACTAATTTAACCAGGCCAAAGAAAACTAAACTCTGGAGTGGAAGGTGCTCATTACGTAACTGGTCAAAGTCAAAGAGTCATAGCTAGAGCTATAATTGCCGTAGCAGAGATAAAAGCTGCACGATTTTGGACCGCTAGAAACTTTCAGTCTGTTCTGACACGTAGAGATGGTTAAACAATAAGTCAACTGGCAGCGGTTATTGTTTACTAGGTGATTGTCAGTTTCAGGTCCTGACTTGAAAAAATGATGCCAAGTGTGAGGACGAGATGTTCTGTTTCGTCTCCTACATACACTGACCCAACACGGCTTAAGAAAAGGAAAAGAAAACACCACCTGAAACAACACGCCAGCTTCTCTTCTTTCCAAACAGATGTGTGCTTCGTAGGAACAAAACACAAGTGTTTAAAGTCATAAAATCAGAATGTTTCGAACACTTTAAATCTGGGGTGCAGTGCATCTCGCCACCTCATAAAAACATTATAATGTTCATAGAAAGAAGCAGAGTTGTTTTTTCCATGGTTGCTACAAAGCACAGCCTTTGTCTCATCCCCATTGGCCATGGCCCCCGCTAAGTCGTTCTGTTCCAGCCCAGTTCACACCTTACAGCAGACTGAAAGTATTTGACATCTCCAAACACATATGGCACCGTGCGGCAGATGTGGCAGAAGATGGACTGCAGAGGATGGTCTTTCTCCCTCGTGGCTTACTTAGGAATCCCGTCAATCCGATGCCATTTGGATGTTATGACGTGGATGAAACCCACCTGTCTGTGTGTTCATGTTGTTGACAATGGAAAATATTTAACCTTCAGTACTGTTGCTTGGCAAAGTTCCTTCACTAGGCTAAAAACACGGAGTCTCATTTACTAATAATTGCAATTCTGTTTCTGTTTTAAGTAAATGCTGTTCTGTTAATCAACCAAATGTTTCTTGAGCAGTTTCTTCACACATTTGCACAAAAGATTATATGTTCAAATACATGTGCATGGTTAGTGAATGAGATCCGCTGTGAGAAAACAAGGTGAATGACACCAAGGGCTTGAATCGCAATTGTCATAAATGCACACAGCTCAGGCAGGGAGATAACGTTTCAGTAGTAACCCTCGAAGCAGTCTGTATTTGCATTTTAACCTTACTGATGTACTACCTATAGTACTGATCTAAAGGCTGATAAAATCTCACCTGCCAAGTTGGGCGTTGGCTTTCACTGGAGGAATAAACACAGAAAGGAGCAAAAGGCAAATATATAAACAGTCAACTTCGCAGCATAGATAATGAACCTAGCTTGAAGGCCTTGGATTTGTCTGACTCTTTTGAATCTTGGATTGAGATGTGAGAAGTTCACATTTTCCCATATATGAAAGTCCAGCTTTTGATTTATTCTTTTTTTTTTTCTAGAGTATCTTTTTCTTTATAGGGGTGGGCGGGGCCCATTATGGCGTAGTGTTGTAATGTTTTGCATGGCGATATTGTACCAAGACACTGATACCAATTAAAATTTTGCTACCTGAGCTGATGACGAAAACGTACCTGTGGGAACTTTTTCACAAGACACGAAATGCATACCAATAAGTACATATCGCTGCAGTTTCCAACAGAAATAAACACTAGAGGTGCCTGTAATTGTTTTTGTACACAGTTATGATTACAGCTCCACGTTAACTTGCTCGGTAGCTCAGCCGGCACGAAATTGGACTTAGGATGCGGAATCCTTGGGTATGAATCCCAACGTCATATAAAACGTACCGTATATATGTTCATCTGTTCCAGGTGGGAAAAAAACTAACACTGTTTTAGCTCCACTCAGTGGACATTTCTGTTGGAAAGCGCAGTGATATGTATGTAGTTAGGCCTATATGTACGTTATTGGTACGTATTTTGCGCTTTTCGTCATGAGACCAGGTTGGAATTTCGGCATGAGATTGTAGGTAATGCCCAGAATTTTACATGTAATGCAGGAAAACCAGATCAATTTTGAAATTTTTGTCAAACTGTCATTTTTGTCAAACTACCTGATCTCTCTTTTTCTATCCTTTCTTGTCTTTCTCTCTCGCTGTGTAAAAAAAGCTTGCTCTGGCATATTTGATTTTGAGGCACCTTTTACAGAAGGCTAAATGTGTGTTTTAATTCAACACGTCTATACACGTTGTTACACCACTTTAAGCCAGTTGCGCACTTGTAAACATCAAAACTTCAACTTAATTTTATTTTAAAATCTGAGTTAGAATTCTGTCAAACTGTCTTATTTAAGATATTTTTGATTAAATCCAAGAGCTTTCTGACCCTGCATAGGTGGCAATGCAGCTACCATGTTCAAGGCCCAGAAAGGTAGTAAAAACATCAATTAATAGCCCATGTGACATCATTGGTCAACCTCAGTTTTATGAAGCTGTGAGAATAATTACTGACCTCAAAGAAAACAAAAATAATGACTTTATTTAACAATTTCTTCTCTCTTCCGTGTCAGTCTTCGACGCATGTTCACAAGAGTACCACGCCATATGCGTGTCAGTTGCGTTGCTGTCTATGCAGGGTCAGAAAGTGCTCAGATTTCATCAAAAATATCTTAATTTGTGTTCTGAAGATGAACAAAGGTCTCATGGGTTTGGAACGACATGAGGGTGAGTAATTAATGACAATTTTCATTTTTGGATAAACCATCCCAAATGTTAAATGTTGCAATATATGTTGTAGCAATACTTAGTATACAGTGAAATGCTTAAAATTGCTATGATAATTGGTGATTCCCAACCCTATTGCTTTATAGCCAGTGTTGCCAAGTCTGCGAGAACTGGGCTACTTTAACACTGTTGACACAGGTTTTTTATGTCAATAATGTGTTATTTAGTCCCTGGAATGCGAATTTTACGAGGGGAACCCTGCATATAAATGTGAATTTTACCCCCCTGAACATGATTTCTACTGGGGGACCCCCTCTCTGAAACACAATTGGTTTTTGGCTAGTTTTGAGTAGCAATTAGGCAGGTTTTGTTGTGAAAACCTGGCAACCCTGTCTGTAGCCCTTAAATCTCTCTTACTCAGATGTAAGTGGCCTAGTGTGATCCTGCCGCCATGAAAAACCACGTTCTCCCTGGAGACCGAAGCTGGGAACCAAAGGGGTAAATGACATATGGTTATGAAGATCGAGGAGGAAACCGGGAATGGAAAAAGAGGGCAGCCCCCAGAATGGACTGACCTGCATGACATTGATTAGAATCAGAATATGAAGTGTGCATGGTGGTTGGGCCAGGGGTCGACAAGTGAATGTACCACGTGGAGGGTGATGGGGGTTCGAAGCGCTTGTCTCCTGGAGGGAAAAGGATGGGGGATGTGATGCTTTGGGAAAAGGGGACTTTAAGGGGGGTAAAGACTGTAAATCCACAGCTCTGGTGATGCCTCAGAGGTGACTGGCTTTTGTTCATCGGTGTGGCTATTTGAAACGCAAATGATTATTCATTCCTTTGCAACATTGCCGTGACCTACTTCTGGGACCTCCTTGAAATGACTTGTTGAGTTTGGGCGAAGGAAACTTCCACTTTGGGCAGTGGCTGTAGTCCCAGGACTAGCTGTTGGCTGGCCATGATGCTTTTTTTGGTTAGTTGCAGGAAAAGATGCATTAGTCTGATCATGTCGTACTGCCTCGGTTTTGAAGCCGAGGACATATCTGGGTCATTACCAGCGTTTCCCCAATTCAACCCCCATGAGTGTCCATCGTTGAGGCGGGCTACTGTTTGCTAGTATGTTGTGACTGCCCGTGAGTGCTTGTTTTGTCGCACGGAAAACTAACAGATAATGATGGGGGCAGGGTTCGTTCTGTGGGGGTTGTGAAGCTGAATGTGTGTTTGTGAGACTGGGAGCTTTTTATTGGCTCCATGTGGCTGACCGTGCTTATGGTTGTACTGCGTGACCGGGCATTTTTGACAGCCAAAACCCTTTTCTGCGGTGCCTGTACATGCTGTTTTTAGATCTGTAGGATGGTAAATTGCTTGCTAGGGTATTTATGCACTTCATTAAACGCAGCTGAAATGAGTGTGCTTCTAAATATGAAGAGGTCAGTGTTTGTGCTTTTTAAAACGTTTATGAAATATGCAGTTTTAAGAAAGTTGAAATAATGAACCGTTATGGTTATTAATAGAGTTCATTCTATAGAGCAGGGGTTGTTCAACTTTTTGTTGCCAAGGGCCACCAAATATGATGATTTCTTGTTGAGTGACCACCTGCCTAAAATATATAGGTAGCTGTGTATTTTCATGTATTAGGACCCACATTGTAACTAATATAATTAGGTTCTACATAGTCATTGTAAAAAAATACTTATTTTATTTTATTTTTTATGTTGTATGAGTTTTTCATTTCGTTTTGGTCTGGTTTGGTTTGTTTCGGGTGTGTTTTGTTGTGTTGTGGCTTGTTTTTGTAGTTTTTTTTTTTTTTTTTAGATTTTATTTTTTTATTTTATTTTATGTTATTTTATTACGTTGTTTTTTTTATTATTTTTATTTATTAATTTTTAATTTAATATTATTTTTTGTATTGTTTGAGGTTTTTATGTTATGTTATTTTATTATAATTTAATTTATTTTATTATTTATTTTATGTTACTTTATTTTTTAAATTGTTTGAGTTTACGCTTCGTTTTTGTCTGGTCTGGTTTGTTTTGGATGTATTGTGATGTGTTGTGTCTTGTTTTGGTCATATTTTTATTCTATTTTATTTTATATTATTTTATTATTTTATTTTATTTTTTATATTGTTTGACTTTTTTTGTTTAGTTTTTTTGTTGTTATTTTGTCATTATTTTATTTTACATATTTATTTATTTTTTATTTTATTTTGTGTGTTTTTTATATTGTTTAGTTTTTCGTTTGGGTTTATTGTGTTGTGTCTTGTTTTGGTCATATTTTTTAATTTATTTTATTTTTGTTTTTTTACGTTGTTAATTTATTTTATTTCATTATTTTTTTTTATTTTTTTTTAGTTTGTTTAAGGTTTTTTTTTGTTATTTTGTCATTTATTTTATTATATTTTATTATTTGTTTTATTACTTTTTTTTAATTGTTTGAGTTTTTTGTTTTGGTTTGGTTTGGGTTCGTTGTGTTGTGTCTTGTTTGGTCGTAATTTTATTTCATTTTTGTTTTTTACATTTATGTTAATTTATTTTATTTCTTTTTTTATGTTATGTTATTTTATTCTATTTTATTTTTATTTGTTACATTTATGTTAATTTATTTTAGTATTTTTTATGTTATTTTATTTTATTTTATTTTTATACTGTTTGAGTCTTTTGTTTGGTTTTATTTGCTTTTTTTGTTTTTCTATATTATTTAGATTTGTTTGTGTATTTTGGTTTATTGTAGATGTAATGTGCCATGTTGTTGTTTTGTGTTTTGGTTGTATTTATTTTATTTTATTTGTTTTGTTTTTCTCTTATGTTATTTTATTTTACTTGTTTTATTATTTTATTTTATTTTATTTTATTTATTTTTTTATATTGTTTAAGTTTCTTGTTGTGTTTTGATTTGGTTTTGGGTTTGGTTTGGGTGTATTCTGTCATGTTTTGTTGTTTCATTTTTATCGTGTTTTGCTTTGGTTTTGGTTTGTTTCAACTTGTCCCACTTTGAAAAACCCTGCTGTAGAGAAAGATTTAGATTCAAACAGTTGTTTAGCAAAGTTCCTGGTGGGAAAATTGTTCATTCTCTGTGGACAAAGATTGCACTATGCTTTTCGAGAGCTTTCATGCCTTAGGACATAGATGCATTCTTTAAACCAGTCCTTAACCAAACTTGCTCACACAGCATAACCCTACATATTTGCAAATACCCCACGGCTCTATTTGACAGTGGGAATTAAAGGTGCAGTGTTATTCCCAGTCATTTTACTAATGGAAAACCACACACCTGAAACCCATTTTAAATTATTTGTTAAGTGACTTTTTGTATCCATCCATAGTCGTTGCCATTTGCCGCCTGCTTTTGGACACGTTCGAGCACAAATGACAGACCGCTGTCTCCCAAACAAAAGTATTTAAATTATGCAGACCCATCCATTTTTCTCAAATCTGGGGCAGTGCCTCAACTAAAACATCCATCATTTTCAGCTAGAGGCTGTTTGAAAGGAAAGCTGTTTTTTAATGACACCGCAATACCTGTTGCTTAATGAGTTTGTATTTTGGATTGCCTTTTCATATTAGTGAAAGTAGGTTTCTAGGCCTCTCCAGAAGAATATAGCTTGTCTTTTAATATCAGAAATAGCCTGCATAAGTTATATTTTATAGGAGCCACCGCATGAGGAGAGTCGAGAGCGCCTCAAGGTTGATTGTACGCACAGCTTTAGCTCAGACTCGCAGCGCTCCATATGTTTGGCAGTCTAGAAGCACTGCTTCTGCTTTGTGCATGCAGAGCTGTCCAGCAATCTTATTGATTCCTTTTCTCAGGACTTTGAACAGGTAGTGAGGTCACGCTATCGATATTACTTGTTCATGGCTGTATTTTTTCTGATTGCCCTCAAATGACTGCGAGCATTACGTAACTGACTCAGTCGTGACCCTTGCGTTGCCTCAGAACACAAATTCAAAGCTGCAGTCGATCTGGCACGAATCAGTCAGAACCCATCAAAGCAGTTTCACTCATGTAGCTGAAACGTTGACAGATAAAAAAGAAACTACTGTTTTTTCATTGCAACTAATAATGCCACATAGATAAATAGACAATTACATTGCATTACATTGTTTCATTGTACATTTGCTTTTGCATTTATTTTTTTTTTTAAAGCCATTCTGCATATTAAATCAAAAGCTTGCACATACTCTGAAAAAGGGAAAGGTTTCTTTGGCTCACTTGCTTATTCATGCCTCCAAAAAGCTCCCACTGGAATCACAAATATTACAAAACAAGAACACATGAACAACTGTCTCACATTAAGTTGTCAGTTTGTCAGTCAAATTTAAGCAATTTAATTGTGCGCGTATATTATTTTAATAGAATAAGCAGCTTTCGGAGTTCGTATTTATATTTGCTCTGCCAACATTTTTCACTAGCCAAAAAATGAAACCTTTTATTTTTAGCTACGTGTTTTGCGATGTGTCAGAAATAATAAATTTCTGTTTTACCAGTACTGTTCACCGTTGGAAAAAAAAATCACTTATTATTTTTCTTTTTAAACATTTCAAATAAACAGATGGAAATTCTAGTTATGTAACACCATAAATGTTGGCACATGGTGCAAAATATTTTTATATTTTATATTTGTTTTATTTTTACCTCATCTATCCTCATCAACTTTTACTTGATGACACCATTGTGCATCATAGTAATCTGAAAGTTTATTTTTGCAAAGCAAAACATTACTATAGATGTCTGAAAGTCTTGTACATTTAGCCTCAGTGTGTTGTGCAATCGTACTCTTCCTGTAAACACACATTAAGCTCATATAATTGTCAAATATGAATCTTTTCTCAGGAAAGCACAAAACATTTTAGTCCAGCAAGTGCCTTTTATTGGAAAGTAATAACTTAATTGCTTTATGAGGTGTTGACATGTTACTTTAACGTTTTGCATACAAGCAGTGTTTTGGAAAAACATGTTTCTGAGTCGTGGGAGGTGTTCCTTTGACTGGTTTATTAAATGAAAGATGTTTTTCCGAAAGCTTTGTTGAAGTAAGTGCCGCGAGCTGGAGCTTTTCTCGATAAACAAAAGCCTGTGAGTTAGGCAAGCGAGGAGTTACTCGATTTCTTTTTTTCCTATTATTATTATTATTTGATTGTGCTGTATAATCGAAGTTAATTCTTCATCTCATTCATCTGTTTTGTATGTTACACAACTGTTTTTCCATTGCTTAAAATAGCCGTTTAATAGATCTGAAGCATGGGGGTATAAACAAACATCCGCTTCTGATAATTGCACTGTTTGCTTGTGTGTGCATTTATAAAGGCCATTTATGTGTTTATAGTTATAAGTGTATATTTAGAATTAAATTAGACAGCGTTGACACGGGTCTGAAATGTTTTTTTTTTTGTTATCTTACAGTATATCAAGATTCCTGCTTCCTCGGATTCTCCTGATGCTTTTCGAGTCTTCTCCTTCTACCTGTCCAGTGACAGTAAAGACAAACCTCAGGCCAGCTTCGACTGTATTCACCAGTATGTTTCTGGGTAAGACACTGATGGAAAAAAAAGTCAAATAAGAATAAGATAAAAATTTTATCATTATTATTACAAAAATTCACTGAAGCCCTTTCTGCCTCTGAATTTAAAAAAAAGAAAAGGTAATTGCGACTTTTTGTCTCACAATTCACAATTGTTTACATCTTTTTTTTCTCAGATTTGTAAGATATAAACTCAAAATTCTGACTTTTTTCTTAATTCTCTGCTATAAATAAAGTTTAAATTCTGAGAAATAAAGTTCAAATTGCGAGATATAAACTCAGAATTCTGACTTTTTTCTTAGATTTGTGCATTTATATGTCGCAGTTGTGACTTTTTCTCAGAATTGTGATATCAACTTGGAATTCAGACTTTCCTAAAATTCTCAGAAAAAATAGCAAGAAATAAAGTTGCAATTCTGAGAAATAAAGTGAAAATTGTGAGATATAAACTCAGAATTCTGACTTTTTTCTTAGATTTGTAAATTTATGTCACAATTGGGACTTTTTTTTTTATAATTGTGAGAAACTCAGAATTCTGATTTTTTTTTTCTTAAAATTCTCAGAAAAGAATTGCTAGAAATAAAGTTGCAATTTTGAGAAATAGTTTATATGCAAGTTTATACGTCGCAGAATTGTGATATCAATTTGGAATTCAGACTTTTTTCCTTAAAATACTCAGAAAAAATTGCTAGAAATAAAGTTACAATTCTGAGAAATAGTTAAAATTGTGAGATATAAACTCAGAATTCTGGCTTTTTTCTTGGATTTGCAAGTTTATATGTCACAATTGTGGCTTTTTTTCTCAGAATTGTGATATCAACTTAGAATTCAGACTTATAAAAGTTTTAAATAAAGTTAAAAGTGCGAGATATAAACTCAGAATTCTGACTTTTTCCTTAGATTTGTGCGTTTATATGTCACAATTGTGACTAAAGCTAAAACTCTTCTATATATAAAATTTATATCTATGTATAGATATAAACCTTTCTTACATTTGCAAGTTTAAATCTTGCAATTGTGTCTTTATAACATGCAACTGAGAATTAAATCAGAATTGTGAGATAAAAAGTCACAATTCTAAGAACAAATAATCCTTTTTTCCCCTCAGAATTTGACTTTATAAGTCACAATTTTAACTTTATATCTCACAATTCTAAGAAAAAAGTCAGAATTGTGAGGAAAAAAGTCAGAATTTCAAGTTTATATCAGAATTCTGAGAAAAAAGTCTGATTTGCGACGAAAAAAAATCAGAATTGTGAGTTTATAGTTCTCAATTCTAACTTCTAACTTTAACTCGCAGTTGCAAACTTGTATCACGCAATTCTGAAAATGAAAGTCAGAATTACGAGATGTAAACTTTTTGTACATAAAATTGTGAGGACAAAAACAAGAATTGTGAAATAAAAAGTGGTAACATGCAAGCACCATAAATAATATATGCAAATAGAATAGTATTTTTGAGCAAATAATGCAATTCAAGAAATTATTAAATAATTACATTTATTTTTTTATAATGTTATGCTGTTAAAACATAAAACTGTCTTTTAATATTGTTTAATTGTTGGTTATTACTGAAATTGCTTAGTAATTAATGAAGTGTTATGTGTCTTGAATGTTCAAGCTTGTTGTTTGTTATAGGCTCAACATTTACTTTGACCTTTGAACCCGAGTTCCATTTGTATTTGCCGAGTTCCATTGTATTTGTACAGTATTTGCCGTCACGGTCGGTTGTGAAGTTGCTGCCTCTTGATCGGGGTGGCACTGATCTGTTCGCTTTCCAGCTCAAAGGAGACTTGTAGTCTCACAATACTCCACTTGTCTCGCTGAAGAATAGCATTAGATAGGTTTGTGGGAAAGAGGATGCAAAGCAATTCCACAAAAACCAGTTAAGGCCATTAGTCATAAATTAGTCACTGACTTTCCGGCTGCTTTGTGGACAAAGGAGCAGCTGTAACACTTAGCAATGGGGAGTGAGGTATTAAACATGTCAGTCTTCACAAAGCAGGTTGATTCTCAGAGCTTTCAAGGAAATTTCCATTGTGATAGCCACAGATTTTGATTTAGCGTTTTATTCATAATGTTTTCTCTTAAGCAGTCTCAATTCTTAAAGGAGAAGTGCACTTCCAGAACAACAATTTACAGATAATGTACTCACCCCTTGTCATCCAAGATGTTTTTCTTCAACTTATTTTTGCTGTAAGAGCGGGAATGGCAATTTGTACATTTTATGGGTGTGGCTTCCGGTCTCATCCACGTCCAGCTATTTTTAGCTGTATGAAACAGCTTGTTTTGCTGCTTAATATTTCAAATTGGTGTGTCTTACCATATTATTTTAAATTATTATCTTAATTATGAACACACTGGTTTGTCTGCATTGAAAAAGGTGGATAACCATGTCTCCATGGCACATAAATTCATAAACGTCCTTAAAAATCATGCCATTTGGTGACACATCACTTAATTGTTTGTAATTTCCAAACGATTCTAACTGATGCTTCCAAAACTGTAAATTCATCCCCTTGAATTTCAAAAAAC